>NC_051159.1:97740211-97852711 GCF_013339745.2 Dermacentor silvarum
TCCGTTCTTCTTTTTTCTTACTCTTTTTTTTTAACGCTTGGCTCAATTGGTAGTCTCGCTTGAACTAAGCTCGTTATGCTCCAATTAATGAGGTATAGTGTAAATACCGAGCTTCCTTGTCCAAACAGCAGTAGTCAGTGGCTGGTCAATTAGCCAGCGCATGCCCGCGAAACCTGCAAGGTTTAGTACCATGCTAGTTGCTGTTCCATGTTACTGTCAATTACAGCGCACACCTGGTCGAGGACAGGAGCAAACGAAGCAAGCGCGACGAATACATCGCTTGCCTTCGTCGTTTCCTCACGTTAATTGTCCCGATGTGCGCCGTAATTCCCAGTAATCCGAGGCCGAGGCTCATAAACCATCAACGCAGCCAGCGCTGACCATCTCGATCTCGTCGAGTGGCATCGCGTTCGAAAAGTATTCTAGGGACCTGTTTCAAAAAATTGTAGAGCATATTGTCACAGTGCGTAAGGTGGAAAGAAGAGGACATGGTTGGTGCCCTGGGAGACGACAAAGAAGATTCTGGGTTTTCGCTTCTCTGCGCAGTCATTAAAACCCATCTGTAAAACCAGTACGCTTCTTCCTTCCCGTAACAATATTTAAAATAAATTCGGCTTTACTCGAAGAGCACTAATCTTGCTACACTGGGCAGGATCGTTGAGGGTGGTGATGAGAAGGGCAAAGAAATTAAAGAAACTGGATGGACGCGCGCAACAAAATGCGGGGGATCATTTTTAAGTATTACGGAATTTTAAGAAATCGTTCGTCGCAGATAGCATAATACCTGTCATTGAACTGGATTATTCGAAGAGGTGGACATTACTAGCGCGAGAAATCGAAACCCATATTCAACTAATTAAAAATTCCCTAATTAAATTCCTAATTAATTGCTGTACGGCACATATCGCAATTTACGAATTGCGGCCGGTGAGTTTTCAAGACGTAGCAACTTGAAGTCAATTTAGAGGATGACACTAGTTCCGAGATATTTCCCAAAGTGTGGGACGAAATGCGTGTACGATGAAGTTCCATTGGTCTTCAATGCATAGAAGAGCGTTTCGTTAAAGAGGGCGACGGCGACGCCGACGGCAGAAATCTGCTTTTGAGTGTCCATATAATTGCTATCGCAATAAAAGTAAATGGAACAACAGTGCATTTTCTCGACGAGTTTGATGGCACGTATCGCCAAACTGGTGTCATTCTGGAAATTCATTCCAAATGTATATGCCTCACCAAGTCACTGGCTACAATTCATAAATTGCAATATGTGCCGTGAAGGGAATAATGAATAAGTTAATCAGTGTATTTTTGTTAATTAGTTAAATGTGTATTTATATTTCTCGTGCAAGTAACGTCCGCCTCTCTGAATGACCCAGCTCAAGAACTAGAATTATGTTATCTGCGACAAGCGATATTGAAAATTTTCAAATAACCTAAAACTTAGCACCCCGTAGAGTTACACCGAAAATTCATTTACTCTTCTTCCCTTCTCTGTAGACAATTTTCCTTCTGTAAAACACGCTTCTAAATACATTTTCTAAATGCGCAGAAAACCTATATCGGTTAACATCGCCTTTTCTCAATTGCACAATGACTGCACAATAACGTTTAATCTGAGATTACAACCTACGGCAAATGTCAACACAAAAATGTTTCATTCTGAAAACCCTCGCACGGGCTTACTAGATAGCTTTGTGCTACAGTCGGGTGGATGACCATTTTTCTTTACAGGAAAATATCGTACCTTTCCTCAGGTTTGTGTTAATACGTTCCTTTACATTTCAAGAGAAAAAGTTTTCACCAGACTAAGGGTCAGGAAAGAAATCACATTATCGTAGAGTATGGTCTGGCCTGAGTTCTGCCAATAAAAGCATTTATTTATTTATTTATTTATTTATTTATTTATTTATTTATTTATTTATTTATTTATTTATTTATTTATTTATTTATTTATTTATTTATTTATTTATTTATTTATTTATTTATTTAATCTATCTATCTATTTCTAAGACGCTAGGTGTTAGATGCTATGGAGTACCATGCCAGAACAACACCAGCAACCTACATAGAGATGCACACTTCACTAGTACGAGTATGAAGAAAAGGATAAAGTTGCGACGATTCTTCGCTTACCGTCTCCTCAATTTCACCAGTATTAAAAGCGCTGCTGGCAATAGTTCTGTTGCACTTTAGTTTTATTAAATTACTATGGGTGCCGGGTCACAGATGGTTATGTTTAAACGAGATAGCCGATTCGTTAGCGCGATCATGTCTGAATGGAGGTAAAATTTCTACTCTTTCAATATCGGTTTACATGCAAGCGATAACATATCGAAAACTTCCTCAACATATAAACATCATCGAAACATCAATAACATCCTTGAAAGACTTCCAACATCTCACGTTTCCCTGGAGTAATCATCACGACAATTAGAGTTGCTGATTACAAGATTACGTTGCCGTAACCCCCCACTAAACCTGTCTTCACACAGGTCCGCTAATATCTCCACTATACCATTATTGCAGGAAAATGGAATCTTGATAACAATTCTTTATTCTGTCGCCGGTTCATTCGAGAAAAAAAAAGAAAGGTTACTTGGAGCTGCACTTCGCAAACTTGTATTAAACTGAAGTGCTTTTGCTCCTGTTCTCCCTTCGGGCTTCAGCGCTAGGTTTTCCTTATTATGCCTATTATAATCCTAAATTTCTTCCAGCCTAAACTGTTCAGTAAACCTTATTTTACTTCTTTTAAAAGCAACCATTTATTCATCGCGTTCGACTTCTCTACTAAATAATCCTTTGTTCGCATATTCCAACTTCTTCAGTTATTCATTCGTTCCTGTAATCTTCCGTGCGTTCAAACCCCCAGATTCCGGGCCCATTCCTCTCTTTTGGTACGTGCCATCTCTTGAAGGCTTATCATCATCATCATCAAGCCGCGTATAGCCAAATTCACTTAAACGAACGAGCCTGTACCCGGATCTAAATAAAGAACGTGCAGGTGCGCTGAGTAGTGGGCAAATGAACGCCACATACACTAAAAGAACTGCCGGCAGCTCTTCTATGCTGCACTTATTATACTTCCTGCAGTGCAGTGCGTTTACGCTACAGTCTGCGCGAGACCGGAATGCAGTCTTTATAAAAACAACCGGAATGCAGCAACAAAAGGGCGTGTCGGCTTGGTGTCAAGGATAAAGTTGAAGGGATCGAGGTGCGATGGCATACAATCGCGAGGGCGTCAGGCAGTTCGCCTACGTAGTAAAAATATTTCAAACTTTCATTCCCACAATTAGGTATGCCTATAAATCCCCAATATTGTCCACTTTGGGGATTCTGCATTGGGTTTTAGCCACGGGAATACTTGCATAGCCATTTGTGGACACCTGTGTGGCACAAGGACACTTAATATTTCTGCATTATTCATTGTATCCTTCACGAAATTGGCGACGGTACAGGAAATAGCTTTACTGCAGTGAAATTTGATGTCTATGGCTGTTTATATGTAAATTATACTTAATCTGTTTATAAAAATTAGTCTCTAAAGTTAGTCTGTTTCCATATTATTTGCAGAATTTCCTCCTTACCTGGCCTTACTTCCCCTACTAAATTTCTCTGCCTTCCTAACCACCAGCTTCTTGGCCAATCCCCCGTAGTGTGTAAGTGAAATGAGGAGCAAGCCAACGTACATTTTGGCAGAATAAACGGACGTCTCGTTCACGTGTGGGGAACCAGTCGTTTCGCTATACAATCTGCATGCAAGGTGCTACGAAAGCTTTTTCAAAGTGAGGAGAATAACTTTGGTAAATTGGACAAGTGCAGTTGCTCTGAGCGAATATTGCTAACATTCTCGTTGTTCTTAGAACGCACAAATTGGCGGTGCCGATTTTTACATTTCTTTCTGTGATACCGTTTGGAGGCGTAAAATTTTCGCATTCATAGCACGGAGGGGGAAGGCGCGTTTCCCGCAAGTGATTAGCTGAACATATTCGAGTTCAAGTGAAATCAGTTGTCGGCTGTAATTAGCAAAAAAAAAAAAAAACAAGTGAGAAAAAGGCAATGTCAGCCGTGATCTTTCTTTGGTTCAATTATAGTTCAAGGGTATCGCCATTTGGTAGGGTGAATTGCTTAAACATTCTGAGCCGTAGTATCTAAACCAAAACAAAAAAATACAGCCGACTTGTGCGACCTCGCAGAATCACAACCCCATTTCCAGCAAAGCTGTTGCTTTCGAGCATTTGCAAGAAGAGTTTCAGTTGTTGCCTGTAATAAAATCACATAGAAAGAGAAAGAGAGAAGCTTTTTAATAGAAAGATTTTTGCCGTTGTGTATACAACCGCTGACATGCTACTCTGTATAGGGAAGGGGAAGTGGATTAACATATTCCTGAGGAGATCGGAAAAAAAATGAAGAGAATAAAAATAAGTATCAAATGCGCGAGTGAAAGCAATAAGGACTTATTACTGGCGAATTCAGGCTTTTTTGTATTACGTAGCAAATCTTTAAATCTTTCCGAGAAGACCAATTTCTGATAGGCAACGGAACAATAAATCCAGGACCCACCGCTGCCTTGAAGGGCCGGGCATTGGACCTAAGCTACTAGGTAGCGTTAGCGGATCGCATACTTGAAGACGTTGTCCGTATATGACTGTGTTGTTTGAAACCTTGTTCGCATACAACGTTTTCTAACACTCGTTAGGGACTTTTTACAAAGGCAGTAATTCATCCACACACATTTTGCTTCATCAGAACATTAGTCATAACCCCCCCCCCCCCCCTACGCACACACATAGACACACTTTTGCGAAATTTGATATCGGTGGCGTTCACAGTTCTCCCAGGGCAGTGGAATAGAGTCTGGGTTATTCGTAAAACACACCTATAAAGCTCCGTATTGCTTGCATACATAATATTTTGCACAAGCCATAATTACCCTCTAAAATTTGAACTTTGCCTACAGATTATAAGCATAACATTCCCCTTTTTTCGCCGAATATAAACAAAGTCCCTTGTTTATTTACCGAGGACACCGGTAAAACCAACTGTAAACGTCGTATGACGTATGAAAACAGAGAAAAAACTTGGGTTCAGTCATTATTTGCAACACTTCTAATTAAGCCAGAAACGCTAAAATATTGTCCCACAATACACTTATGATTCGCCATATTTTCAGCAAATTTAGAGTTGTTATCTTGTGCAGTTCTTTTATTAGTTTGGGAGACATTGAGAATAACGGAAGTAAACACCACTCTGGAACGCTTGAGTAAGTAAATTTCTACAAAAGCTGTAATTAACCTTCACAGACTAAACATTTATTGCTTTTAACTCGCAGCATGTTTCTACTTCGGAATGTAAACACCGTGACTCACACAATTCACCGAGGAAACCGAAAAAAAAAACTACGTGACTACGTGCTGTGTATAACGTGTAAATATTGGAAGAAGGCAAGTCACCTGTAATGTTTTCCCCATTTCCACTGAATCTGAACTCTCTCCCGTTTTTGTATACCTCTCAGGAAAGCAGATCAACCTTTGAAGCGTTTCATATAGCAGCTCTAAGCAGGCCAAAAACGACGGTTTATTAATTTTCATTTACACCTGATTAACACACAAAACTTTAAATTTGGCCGGTGTGTTTCCCCTAGCATTACCCACATTTTCTCAAGATATACACTTCATGATTAATTTAATGTTTTAGACAAACGCCGTGAGAACTGGCGCATGACGCTTTCGAGCGCTTCTTTTTGCATAAGCAGCTCTCCAACCCCTCCACGCGAGCTGCCTGCTGGATGCTCTTTTGCTGACGTTCAAAGACGAAGGTCACCCAGTCCCCGCCGGGGAAACTAAAGGCGGCGACCTCTGGGGGTAAGGTTGCAGGCCCGCCGCAAGACCATAAAAAGCCCCCAACTCTCCCGCTGCAGAACGCCGAGAAGCCGATAACCACTGACCCCGAAGAAATTGTGAGCGCCGACCTTGATATTTTCGTGGATGGACAGCCGGTGACAGCGTTAGTCGACACTGGTGCCGACTTCTCTATAATGAGTCGGGAACTCGCCCTCCGCCTGAAGAAAGTACAGACGCCATGGGCGGGACCTCACATAAGGACGGCAGGTGGACAATTGCTGATGCCTACTGGAAGATGTACTGCTAGGCTTAACATTGGAGATTCGTCGTTCGTGGCCGCTTTCATAGTTCTTCCCGTGTGCTGTAAAGATTTGATTATTGGAATGGATTTTCTAAGAGAATATGGCGCCGTAATTAACATCCCAGACCGCATGGTGACGTTTTATAAAAGCCCTGGTTTAGTTCATTGCTTATCGCCGCAACACAACTCCTTTCGTCTAACAGAAGACGACGTCGTAATCCCACCTCGGTCATGTATCCTTGTTTCCGTGGCATGTGACGTACCGTTTCATTGCGAAGGAGTTGCCGACCAAATAACCATTTTGTTGTTTACTCACGGTATCTCTGTCGCACGAGGAATTGTAAATGTCACCGACGGGCGCACGAATTTATTGCTAACAAATTTTAGCACAGAGCGACGGCACCTTATTTGACTTATTTGGCTTATTTTGACGGTGTTGCGGGTGTTCGCGGCTGCTGTTCACTACTCGAAGAAGCGCCTACACCAGACCCAGCTCCTGCACTTGACGTCAGCACTGTTTTGCCACAGCACGAACGCGAACGGCTTCGTACGCTACCAGCCAAATTCAACGACTGCTTCGCGTCGACGTCAAGAGTCGGTCGGACGCCTCTAACAAAGCACCGAATAATTACAGAGGATACGGCAAGACCAATTCACCAAAATCCTTATCGTGTGGCTCCCAGAGAACGTGAAGCCATACAACAACAGGTGACGAAAATGCTTGAAGACGACGTGATCCAACCATCAACGAGTCCCTGGGCATCCCCTGTAGTTCTAGTCAAGAAAAAAGACGGCAGCTTGCGTTTCTGTGTGGACTACCGAAAACTAAATCAGGTAACGAAGAAAGACGTGTACCCATTTCCCCGTATCGACGATTCCCTCGACAGGCTTCGACACGCACGTTACTTCTCTTCCATGGACTTAAAGAGCGGATATTGGCAAATTGAGGTAGACCCGAGGGACCGTGAATAAACTGCTTTTGTGACGCCAGATGGCCTATACGAATTTAAGGTTTTGCCTTTCGGCTTGTGCTCTGCCCCTGCTACGTTCCAACGCCTCATGGATACTGTGCTTTCGGGTCTGAAGTGGAAAACCTGCTTAGTGTACCTCGACGACGTCATCGTGTTCTCCGCAACGTTCGACGAACATCTCGCACGGCTTGAAGCGGTTTTGCAGTCCATACGATCCGCCGGCCTCACCCTGAAGCCGGAGAAGTGCCACTTTGGCTTTGCGGAACTACAGTTTCTTGGCCACGTCGTCAGTCACGCCGGTGTCCGCCCAGATCCCGAAAAACTTGCCGCCGTCGCCCAGTTTCCCGTACCATCCGATAAAAAGGCTGTCAGGCGCTTCCTCGGTCTCTGCGCCTATTACCGGCGCTTTATTTCAGATTTTGCTCACATTGCGTCGCCGTTAACTCGCCTCACGAGAGACGACGTTGCTTTTGTATGGGGCGACGAAGAGCAAAGTGCATTTAACGTCTTGCGGCAACGTCTCCAGACACCTCCAGTACTGGCCCACTTTGATGAGACCGCTCCTACATTGCTCCACACTGATGCCAGCAATGTTGGCTTGGGAGCTGTTCTTGTGCAACGGCAGGAGGACACGGAAAGAGTGATTGCCTACGCAAGCAGAACGCTCTCACGCACAGAGGCAAATTATTCCACAACTGAGAAGGAATGCCTCGCCGTGGTATGGGCGGTTATGAAATTTCGCCCATATTTGTATGGCCGCCCATTCAAAGTTGTCAGCGACCACCATTCACTGTGTTGGTTGACGAACCTTAAAGATCCTTCTGGACGATTGGCGCGTTGGAGCCTAAGGCTGCAGGAATTTGACATGACAGTCACGTACAAGTCGGGGAAGCGACATACGGATGCTGACTGCCTGTCTCGATCACCGATAGAGTCGGCTTGTTCACTCGAAGAAGATGAAACAGCATTTCTTTGTGTTCTGGACACCTCCGCCGTCGCTCAACAACAACGGGACGACCCTGAGTTGCTTGGTCTAATCAATTACTTAGAAGGAAGATCTGCGAAAGCACCTAGAGTTTTCGCAAGAGGATTGTCATCGTTTTGTTTACGGGCCAACGTCCTTTACAAAAGAAACTTTTCTTCGACCGGATCCCCCTATCTGCTCGTCATTCCTGCAGCTCTTCGTATGGAAGTACTTCAAGCCTGTCACAACGAGGTGACTTCTGGTCACTTAGGCTACACGCGAACATTGGGCAGAGTGCGGCAAAGCTACTACTGGCCGAGACTTACCACCGCCGTGAAACATCACGTTCGCACTTGTCTCGACTGCCAGAGGCGCAAGTCGCCCCCGACGAAACCAGCCGGCCTCCTACAACCTGTTCAGGTTCCACGAACACCATTTTATCAAATCGGAATGGATATTTTGGGTCCACTTCCTACTTCTACTGCGGGAAATCGCTTTGTTCTCGTCGCAACCGACTACCTGACACGTTACGCTGAAACAAAGGCCATCCAGAGAGGCACAGCAGCCGAGGTGGCGCGATTTTTCATCGAGAATGTTGTGTTGCGACACGGTGCACCACGCGTCGTAATAACCGACCGAGGCACCGCTTTCACAGCTGCGCTTTTAGATCACGTCTTGCTGCTAAGTGGAACGGCTCATCGGAAGTCAACTGCCTACCATCCACAAACCAACGGATTGACGGAGCGCCTCAACAAAACAATTGAAGACATGCTTTCAATGTACGTGGATGTCGAACATAAAAATTGGGATGACATCCTCCCTTATATCACGTTTGCATACAACACCGCGAAACAAGAGACGACGCGCATGACTCCGTTCAGCCTTGTTCACGGCCGGGATGTACGAACGATGTTGGATGCTATGCTTCCACACCAATTTGACGACACTGACACGGACGCCGATGTGTTTACCCAACGCGCCGAAGAGGCTCGGCAGCTCGCGCGCTTGCGGATCTGCCAGCAGCAAGACTACGACGCAGGCCGCTATGATGCTCACCGTAGAACCATAACCTATGAATTCGGCGACCTAGTGTGGGTTTGGACACCCATACGGAAACGAGGCCTCTCCGAGAAGCTGTTAAGGCGATACTTCGGCCCATATCGAGTATTGCGGCGACTCAGTGATGTCACCTACGAGGTCGTCCCTGATAGTCCCAACTGTACGCGGCGCCGCCCGCACCCCCCTGAACTTGTGCATGTTGTGCGCATGAAGCCGTATGTGAGCGAATGACTATGCGAGGGACCCTCACTTCCGCAAGTGACGTTTCCGGTCTAGCATCGGGGCGATGCTCTTTTAGGGAGGGACAAATGACACGCGTGCTCTACAGGCAGACGAAGACGACGATGGGGGCATTAGCGGACTCCGTCTAGTGGGTCAATGGGATTATTAGAGAAAGAAGACGTGTGTCTGTTCTGTTTTGTTTGAACAGGTCGTCCTGTGCTGTTCTTGAAGAACGTCTCCCTGTCTTCTGTTCGCGTTGTATCGCGACAATATTATTCATAGACTTCTAAATGTTCCCTTCAACAAGCACGAATGTGCGTGGCACTCTTGCTATCTCTGGCTCAGTGCGTCGTGCAGAAGTCACCAACAGCACATAAAGAACCGTGTTTCCTGTGCTTGTCCAATAACCATGCCAATACCTCTACCCGAAACTGCAACGCCACTTTTGGTTTTGAGTCACCCGAAATGCGAACAAAAAAATAAAAAATCGGCGTAATTTTTATTCGAACCTTTACTTAATATCTGCACTACCTCCGAACAAAATAAGAAACCCCTTGATCCCGTTTTCTCACATTTTTAATGCGTTACTCTGTACTCTGTATCCCCAGTTAAAATGCGCAATATTATTTTTCGAATATGAACCAAATACGAACAGTAGGTATCGAATATTGAATTCATTATCGCATAGTGGAACGCAGTCGCATATACGTAAACAGCAGGAATATTTATTTGTCTATAATTAGGTACTGCTGGATAGTCCAAAAAAGTCGGCTAACCATCAGGGACAAAGAATAAGCTTTAAATATAAGATCACCAATTGTCATTGAAAAACTGCTCGACGAGTCTCTCAACATCTGTAATGCACGGTTGCAAACAATCTTCCAGAGAATGAATGCCTGCTGTATGAAGTGAAGCTTTACAAGAACGCTAAATAAATAGTGGCCGAAAAGGAATCAGAAGTTATAAAACAGGAGAAAAAAAAGAAAGCTGCTTAACGACTGGTGTGCCGTAAATGCATGTAAAAGGACCCGTTGCGAGGGAAACATCATTGGTCTCAGCGTGTAAGATAAAAGGGCTACATGAGTAGGCTGCTGAAACACTAAATGACAGAATACAAGCCAAACTCACAGGTTGTCATGTAGGCTTAGGCCGCTAAACGGAAAACAAAAGTTGCATTACTCATTCCGCTTCTACATTGCCTCAAAACAGTTTCGTTATTTAGAAGAACTTCTTGCTGGGCGAGTTGGTGCATAGCTGTATCGGGAAGCGTTGCGCATACACACGGACATGCGCTCTATCCGTTTATGTCTCTTTTTCCTGTGTTTGTCCGTGTGTATGCGCAACGCTTCCCGATACAGTTTCGTTATTTCACTTCTGATAATTTGCGATACTTTGTTCGGCAGACGGAGAACAGTAACCAGACTTTACCAGTAGTTTGTTGCGAAATCCTCTACTACCACTACTTTTATATCATACACATCACCCGTTCGGGAGTTCCGACCTCTCAATTCACTTCCCCCAAACTGACCTCCATACAACCCACACTATTATTCAGCATTGATGGAAACGAGAAAGCTGACGCCCTTGCACGCCTAGCGCTGACATGTGTCCCAAAAGTGAAAGCTCCAAAAGCTTTTCAGAAGCCATAAGGGTGAAATCCGCCTTCCACTTTAGGGAGATCCACAAGAATCCCCAGCGAAGCCTGTGTGACTCATGGATTTACCCGCGAAGAAGCGACGCTCTTATACCGCATCAGGACCGACTCCGCGTACACCCCAGCTTGGTTATTCAAGACTGGGCTTCGCGCTTCCCCACTCTGTGCTTTCTGTGGTGACATTGGTGACATCGAACATTTGATTTGGCTATGCCAGATTTTTGATAGAGAAAGAAAAGCGATGGTCGACAGCCTACAAAAGAGCGGTCTTAGGCACAGGACCTTTGAAGACGTCGTTTTCCCCGGAGGGCCCGCGGCAATCAGGAAGAGAGTGCAACGACTGCTGATAGCCTTCCTGTGACACACGGGGCTCATCGACACCTGGTGACACACCCCTGATCTCAACTCGAAGGAGGATCAGGCGGAACAATTGCCGGCTATGTATGCCAGGCTAACCCCGCCTGCTTCAACATCACCACCACCACCAGGATATCTATTCAGCATCAGAGGTGCATTCCGCACAGCTCGTGCGGAATGCATAGTAGGGAGTCTAGAGCACCTCTCTTGTCGCCTCTCCCGTCCTACCTTGTTTTGCCGCTCAGTTTCGAGCTATGAACGTATTCCAACTATCGCAGCCGTTTCATTTTACTATATTACATAGAACTAGCTACCGCATTTCGATAAAATAAAATGAACACGTGATACATGGTTAGTTAACCGTACACTAGGTACTTCATTTTGTACATTATGGGCACGGAGTGCGGGCAACTTCAATAATCCAATGAAGGAGAAAATATGAGGGAGGGATAACGCGCTAAAGCATTGCATAAGCTAACAGGGCGCCACGAAGTCCAATCAATGTACAAATTCCGACCCTTAGACACAATTGTAGTGACACTTCAATCTCGTGATAATCTTTTTTTTTTTTTTTCAGTTGGTGTCTGTGCGAAAGAAAATGGTCTGCAGCAGTTTTACATAGCTAGAAGCCAAGGAAATTTCTAGATTTCTCCAAAAGTCATCGCACATTTTTCAACCGGAGGCACGCGAAAATTTGTTTTTTCCACATAAAAGTGTTTTCCCGAGCTTCAAAGAAGCCCGCGAACACACGAACGATTGCCGCGCGACTGGCCGCTCGAGGCACTTTGCGTGTATTCGCGGGCTTCTTTCAAGCTCGGAAAAACAGTGATGTAGCATGTATTGAGCAACAGAAAGCTGTATCGGAGTTTTTCATGTTGCTCTACAATTTTCACGTTCGACACTTTCATCTCATAATATTTGAGAAGTTATAATAATTAAGACTAATTATGTAATAAGGCAGAATGCACATAATAATATGAGTATATATAATAAGCGACGGCAAACAACATTACCTTAGTTTTGTCCAGCTACGCGGCATTTGCATATTTTAAAATATTGGTGCATGATAGTTGGAACATCCTGTAGATCAGGTCCAGAATACGTTTCTAAGCATATACCGTCACCGCTTTGCTAACACTGACACGGGACCTTGTTCTAGCACAACATAATTATTGTCATTGCCCTTACTCCGCTGCCGACGAAATCACTTAGTCCTTCTGGTTTCTTTTCAAACTTTTTCATGGTATACTCACCTGCCCCGAACTCCACAATTGTAGGATGTTTCGTATTCAGCGCAAGAACACCAGAGAACGTAGACCTTTCAATGCTCCTGCTTGTCATCACCAACACTCAACCATCCACAGAATACTGAGTCTTTATGAAGCTTGTTTTCATGATCTCGATATTTTTTTGTAACTCATAACCATTGCTCTTTTCCGAGCTTTCCATAGTTGTTTCATAGTTTCACACATTGTTCAACTGCCTTTCTCCTCCTTTTTATTTATTCATTTATTCATTTATTTATTTATTTGTTTATTTATTTATTAAAATACCTTACAAGCGCATTTAAGGGCACTGCATAATGGACAAGGGGGAGAGGAGGGGGTGTATCAATGTCTTTCAGCAGGAGTAATCAATATAAATACAGGCAGTCACAATATAAGTGAAACAATGTCCAAGAATGTTTGTCCAGGGTAAGCTTTAGACAGCGTAAACACAATAATACACTCATGCAACACTAAAGATACAATAATATAAGAAACAGAAAATAAAGCAGATCAAAAACATCCTTATGCAATATTACTGCAGTACCTTTGGCAATTCTTCCCGAAAGGCGTCGCGATTTGTTAAGCACGCAGTGTTATCAGGAAGGCTGTTTCATACTGCTATGACATGTGGCCGTGCTGATGCGTTAAATAGCAGTGTGTCACCGCTACTTGGGACTAGAAGGGTTACACGCAGGCGTCCCCCGCGTTGGAGAAGAGATACGACTGGCAGCACAGCAAACAAGGATTTATTATGCACAAGATCGGGAAAAGCGTAAAGCGCACAAAACTAAAGCCATAACTCCACAAGAAAATGATCACTTAATGTTAAATACGAACTCAAAAACAACTATACACTCTATCTCGGTCTCGGAGCCTAACTCCGTCTTAAGGTCTCTAAGTCAGTCTTAGCCCTGACTCATCAAAGCCTGGCCACCCTAGACTGCGAGCTAACTGCGCCACAATGCAGAAATGCGGGTTCTTACGGACCGTCGGCTTGAAGCTCATCTCGTCGAGTCCACGTCGGGTTCGTTCGGAGTGTCGCTGGTGCTGTAAGTGCCGACGACTCGCGGTTCCGTCGACCTGACCTAGTACTTGGCTGGTGCCCCGGTAGCCGCCGCTGACGTGTCAACTCGTCGGTTAGGCTTAACGCATCATTCTTCGCCCTCCGTCTATCTGCGTGGCGACCCGGTGTCACGGCGATTATCGGTTGATCGGGCTCGGCCGAGGAGGTGGGATTCTTGCGAAGAAGACCGGAACCACCGTGATTAGCAGCAGCCGGTCCCAGGAGCCTCGCCCGGACGTCTTCGAGGTCTACAGCTACGCCTGGGCCTTGCCAGCGTCACGAGCTTCGTGGCCGGGCTCTCCGCACTCCCATCGTCAGAGCGTAGCTGACGAAGCGACCTTCCAGTCAGAGAGCCACGTCGATAATAATGCTTCGTTGCTTCTCCATCGCGGATTACACGTCGGTTCGCGTGCCTCGAGCGCTCGCGCGGTTTCGAACGCTCCGCGATCTTCTTCTACTTCGTCCTCGTGTGCCGCCGGCATCTGAGTCATGACACAGTGTATTGCCAAAGATGCGCGTGAAACTATGGCTATTGTTAAGGCGACGCGACATGCGCTCAGTGCCTCAAGGGGCAACACATGAGATCGATTACCATGAACGTATCTATGGAAAAGGCAAACAGGATCTATCGCGCGACGAGTTTCAAGTGGCTGGAGGGAAATATCTGCATTAATCTTAGTTAGCTGCAAGTTCTCTCGAAGTTACATGTGATGAAGCGCGCTGCTGAATTGATTCTAGCATACAAACTAAATTTTCATGTGGAGACCCCACTAGAGATGAAAATGCCAATTCTAATTGTGGGCGAACAAAAGTCTGATAAGCCAATTTAAGAACTGTAGCAGGGGATTTACGCTTGGTCCGTCGGAGATATACCAGAGTTCTTGAAGTTTTCTTGCAGGTAGCTGTTATGTACTTACGCCAGGAAAGATGAGCTGTAAGTTCAAAGACAAGGTACTTAAAGCAGGATGTCAGAGGGACGATGGTGTAATTTATGACGTAAGAAAAGCGAGAGTTTGAATGTTTTCGCGAGAAGGACATAACTTTACCTTTGTCTGAGTTCAGGGTCGTCTGCCACCAGAAACCGACAAGGTTAAGGTCATTCTGTAATAGTAAAGGGTCATCGGGTTTTGTTATCGCACGGTATAAAACGCAACCGTCTGCGAAAACACTTGTCTGCGGTGATATGTTTTGTGGAATGTCAATAATGAAAATTAAGAAAAGGAGAGGACCAAGGACACTGCCCTGCGGTAGGCCAGAAGTAACGTCAGAAGGAACCGATGATTGGTTATTAACAACAGTGAACAGCTGCCGCAAGGACAGAAAGTTTCGGAGCCAAGATAAAGTTAATGAATCCAGTCGAAGTGCAAATAATCTTTAGAGGAGGCGACAAATGAGCCACATGATCAAATGCTTTCGAAAAAATTCAAGAATTCACAGTCAGTTTGCCGTTTGTTATTCATGCTGGAGTGTAATTCCGGTGTAAATTCGAGCAACGGAGTGAAAAAAAAATCACCCTTTTCAGAATCCATGCGGTTACAATAAAGGAAGTATTATTCTAAATGGCGGTAGATATGCGTTGCTATGATGTGCTCCAGTAGTTTACAGCGGATGCTTGTTAATGAAATTGGACGGCAATTTTGTGGAGAGTACTTTTTATCCCCCTAGAATACAGGAATAACCTTTGCGATTTTCCAGACCAAAGGTAGTTCACCAGATAATAAGGATTGCCTATAAATATAGCACAAAATTTGGCTTGCAATTGTAACGGTACTTTCTTATTATATTTGAATTATTATTGTCAATACCGGAAGATGTAGATACTATGAGACCATTTATTAAAGACGAAACGCCATCAGCTGTAATTTCTGTTGGTTCCATGAAATTATTTTCAATGTCAGGGACTGTATGGGAACAGTGGAACAGTCTTCCTGTGTTTTCTTTTGTATTCACATTGCGCCTTGTTTTATGTACACTCTTCTATTCAAAATTGTTCTTTTCATTGATTTTTTTCTACTTATATTCCCCGGCAGTCTGTCTTGTTTTTTTTTTTTTTTAGTGTATGCGTGCGCCAGCAGAACAAGGACAACCTTATGGTTGTCCCTGAGCAAGGGTATTGATTGATTGATTGATTGATTATTGATTGATTGATTGATTGATTGATTGATTGATTGATTGATTAATACGTAATTACTCTTTAGCCACCCAAGAGGTCAATGCAGGCCACCCAATAGTAATAATTTTTACAATTATCTTTTCAGAAAAAACCTGCCTCGGAGAAGCAGTCGCCGTGGCGAAGCCTATACGCAATTGTCGTGCAAGAATCACTGCAGTATCGCCGGTTGTTTGTATCTGTGGTATTGATATGTACAACTGCTGGAAGTCTACTTTTAGGCTTGTTCGTAGTCGTGATCTTCGGTGGAGATGACCAGATCGTAGTCAGCGTCTGTGGAAATAACGACTGCGTCGACCATGTTGCAACTCTCAGTTTGACACACAACGACGACATCGCCGGTCCCTGCAAAAACTTTGGACAATTGGTATGCTCCGGAGTAAAGAACAAGTACGGTTTATTGGCCGACAGCGTCATTGGGCAAAGTGTACTGGACTATACAGGCAAAATTATATTGCAACGTGAGAACAATCCAGCCTTCAGCAGACCGTCCTATATGATCCGCAGATGTCTCGATTCAAACAGTCGTAACGACGTCATGTTGGAAGCTCCCGTGAAGTTTTTACGAGATAAAAGCTTCGCCTGGCCTACCCCTGAAAATACCGACGCTTTCCCGGACGCCGACTCAAGTAACTATTCGCAGCCCCTGAAAATCTTGCTCGATCTCGCGGTGACCTGAGCGATGCCAATCTGGTTCCGTTGCGACCTCCTCGTAGGACGTGAGGGTAGTAACCGTGCAATTAGGCTTGCTCCGTTATTTATTAGATATGCGGCAAAAAAAGTTTTACGAGCTTGAGACGAGTTCCCACTTATACCCTACATGCGTTGAGTTCGTCGCAAGCATCATTTTCTCGGCTCGAGAGCCAACACTGGCACTCGCTTCTTTTATCCGGCGCAGTAAAAGCATGCAGGAAGATATCTACAACAACTTATCATTCGTTTTCACGAGTTCTATGTTCGGCCCAAAAAAAGTTCCGTTGACAGAAATGCCTTTGTTCGTGCGGCAGCTCACGGTCGATGACTGGCAGACGGTGCTGCGAACAGTGTATAATGTGAATCCCCAAATCAGCCGCGACGACGCAGTATTTGTGACGAACCATCAGCTACTGGTCATCATGTGCGCGCTCTTCGAAGCCTACACGCCGCAAGAAATTGCTTGCCACACCGTGTAGTGGTTTGCTCAGATTACATTTACCCTTACGAGCCGCGTCCTATCCAACAACACCATCAGCAGTGTCCGGCTCGGATGGCACGTGCATTCCTCATATTGTGCCAGTGTCGACAGGAGTTGTACACCATTTGGCTGGCGGCTGCGTCTAAGGCTGATACGTCTATGCAAGACTAGATGAGGATAAAGAACTGCTTAGAAAACGTAAAGACTGCTGCTGTTGAAAAACTCGAATCTATGTCGAATATCGAGAACTTGACAAATCACGCATTCCAGACAATGTTCACGCAGACGGAAACTATCATCTGGCCCAATGGCAGCTTGTCAAGCCCGGAAGGCTTGGAACGTCACTACGGTCCAGCGTACAACGGCTCTGGTAGATTATTTAGAGAAGTGATTGAGACAGCCCGCTTCCAGCAGCGCTTCATCGGAACCTACGAATTCAGTGTTGCTGCAAAGATATTTAAACCTTCAGGTGCACGCCTGACTTTCTACGACCCCGCACAGAACGTCATTTCTGTGGCGACAGACGGGCTCGAGCCGCCTTTCTACTATCATAGGGGCACCAGTGCCATAGTAGACGGCGGACTCGGCTTTGTTTACGCCATGGAGGTTGTGATCGCGTTGAACAGCATGAGCGTTTTAATCCGCGACTGTCTCACTGCGGCCTCGACCCAGCCGTCAAATGCGAGCCTCTGGATGCCATCAACCTGCGAGAATCGTGATTTACCTTTTCCGGAGCTCCCAGTACTTGCCTTGGCCTACGCGGCATACCTACGCTTTCGTGATGCGGAATCGGACCTCTCTCTAAAAGGCTTGAGCTACCAGCCCGGAACAGATCTTTTTCATTTCCTTTTGCCACGCTAAGTGTTTGTTCTACCCAAACAGTACCCATTTTTCTCCGGTCTGCAATGAAGTGGTCAAGAACTTTGCGCCATTTTCGAAGGCATTTTCCTGCGCAGAGGGTTCAGAAATGAACCCTTCAACGAAGTGCCAATATCTCTAGTACGTTTATGCTGAATTATCATCGCCTTTCTTGCAGTAAACCCGCCTCCGTCGCCAAACGTTGAAGTCGGCCATTGCTGCCTCGGCGGATATCGCCTGCATATACCCAGGAATTTTAGACATTTCCCTTCCAACTCTGTGTCAAACTTCACCGCCGCGCACCAGCTTAGCTCAATGGGCAGCATTTTTTTTTAAATGATTTCGATAACTTTCAGTTAGCAACATCAAAAGGGTAAAGATGAAACGTTACGAATAGACGGCTGGTGGAGAGAACAAGCCCCTCGATGGCCGTGGTTTATGAAAAACTGCGTAAAGCTTACAGTGGATATGCCACTGAAGGCGCATGCAATTATTCTAACCTTGCCTGAATTCTTTTTTTTTTTTCGTTGACATTGTGGCCCGATTTCGCATTGCCCGTCGATCTCCCGTTTCGAAGAGATGGGGCCGCAGGCACCATCATCATCGTTATTATCATCACTGTTCGTGCTCTCTGCTAACGGTGTGCCCTCGCAGCATACCTCAGTGCTAGCATCACCCCAGCCATCCAGAATTGTGCCCGACATTGACCGAACCCGTTCTTCTTCTTCTTTGTTGTTATCGTTGTCGTTGTTGTCGTTGTTGTTGTTGTCATTGTTGTTGTCGTCGTCGTCGTTGTTATTGCTGTCCTTGTTGTGGTTGTCGTTGTTGTTAAAGGGGATCAGTTTGTCAAGTCAGAAAGCCGTGTAAACCAGCAGCAGTAAAGGTTTAGATCAGGAGAATCAACTACTGCAAAAAACATGCATGGTATTCAATTGCGTGTAAAGAGTGATGAAAGATAACAGAGTCAATATTGCTACGAGGCCCCCGTAACAATATAAACACAAAACAATTTGTATAACGACTTATGTAAGCCAAGTAGATATGCAAAGGCGTGCAGCCATGCCGAGGAGCACCAAATACCTTCAACTTCGAGTAACGAACTCGTGTACTAAATGATAGCGCATACTGTCGGATGAATTTGCGTTTATCAAGTATGAAATATCAATCGGTCACGCCCAAAGTCCTTGCAAAATTGGTGGCGTCTCATATCGTTCTTGTTACGTTTCTATAGCCTTCCATAAACATTCTTCAAAAATAGCTATCGTATTTAAGCCTGAAAGTTTGAACGGCTACTATCGCCACAAAAATAGGGCGCTTTGTATTTAAGTTGTTCTCTCCGAGCGCAGCTTAGGAAAAGTTATGTTTTGATATTGCACCTGGGCAGTCACCACGAAATCAACGTTTTGTTCTTCCATTCGGTTTCTCGTAGTCGCTAACTGAAAACTTGCCTAGTACGACTCTTACATCTATAGTTATCCTACAAACGGCCCTGTTGTACGCAAAGGACGCCATCTATAGGGAGCCGACGTGAAAGGCACTCATGTAGGCTCCCTCCCAGAACACCTATATATGGCCCCCTAACACCATTGGTATGGTGACGCCATCTGAAAGGTATCGCGCAAACTACTAAGCTGCGGCCAGGGCCTACGAGTTGCCGCAGTGTGCAGTTAGTGGTAAGCTGAAAGGCCATATGCTGGACACAAATTTGCTCCGTGGACAACGGCGGCCATACGCAGTAATATCTTGATACTTAGCTCAACCGGCAATTTCATTTCAACCGACCTTGTTGCGATTGCTATAATGCAAGATACCGAGCTTTCTTGTCCAAATAGAAGGCATTGGCTGGTCAGTGGCTGGTACGTAAAGGAATGCTTCTTTCCGAAACCGAGGCGCTCGAGATCCTCAACGGAGGCACAGTCGACCATCTCGACTTGGCCTTGGCCAGCTCCGACCTCGAGGATCGGACGCGGCCCGAGCTCAATGCATTCTGGAATGAGGACCCCTCTCCAAAGCTACATTCACATAATAAAGATGTCTATTCTCTCTCTCGGCCATCTTGTTCACGACGAGCAGGACCACGCATGGAAGGTATTCTAGGGAGGTGTTTGGCAGAAGAGATCGAAGTTTTAAGGAAAGGTGGAGCTTATTTACAGGAAGTCTGACTTTACTCGAAGCACTCAACTTTCTGCACTGCGCAAGGGAGGAATCATTGAGGGTGGTGATGAGGAAGACGAAGAAATTCTAGGGAAGAAAGCAAGAAAACGTAGTCCCCAGTGCATGGGACATGGGCATTCTTGCATTTCGCCCCCATCGAAATGCGGCCGCCGCGGCCGGGATTTGATCACGCGACCTCGTGTTTAACAGCACATGCAACACCATAGCGGCAAGCCACCGCGGCAGGTGATTGGCATGAAATAATAAATAATAAACTTTGTTTTATAGCAGTGAGCTAGTGAATCGACGAACTTACATGTTAAACACAGGTATATATACTTGTACACTCTTTTCTTAAAAGCAAAGATGAACTTCTTGACTGTTATTCGGGGGTGCTGTCTTGGCTAATCCTGCTCTGTGAGTCACGTATACGTAGTCCCTGTGGCAACGACACGTACCCAATCTGCGGGATGTACTGGCCAAAATTTGTATAGGCCAAATTGCAAAGGTATACTGAAATATGAAATAAATGAATCAGAAGTTCAGTAAATGTTGTTTAGAATCAAACGAAAAATTTTGCGCAAATTAAAAAACTATCAATTAGATAAAATTTTAAAAATAATTTAGAGAAATAGCTACGTTCTCAATTTATGAATGAGACCACATTACACTTGCAAAAGAAACATTCCTGCTAGGCCAAGCAAACCTACCCGTCACTGTGTCCAAGAGTCGAGGCGCCCACGGGTGGGAAAACCGGAATGGTTAATCGGAGTCCCACGTGGCAATGCGGTTTTACGCGCAAGCATAGATGCTCCGTCTGTCAAATCGGCGAAATCATGTTTTTCGCCGCGAGGGAAGCGAGGGCACCAGAAAGAAGGCATCTGGAGGTGGAAAAGAGAATCGCCGCGTTCGCGCCCTTTCCGTTTGTGCTTCGACGCCGCGGTGCTCACTCTGGATGTTCACGGGGTCTCTTCTTTGTATGTGTAGCAATATGCGTTTTCCCTGTAGCACACCAGGCGTCGCACCGTCGAGATCAATGCAGCGTCCGCGACCGCGCCCTTTCGTTTGTGCTTCGACGCCGCGGTGCTCGCTGTGCATGTTCGCGGCATCCATACGCTTGCGCGTAACCCGCTTTCACACAGTGAAACGTCACTAACTTTTTTTCGGGAGTTCTTTTTCCTACAGTAGAATACCGTCAAGAGAGTAAAACATCGTCTATGGTTTCATCCTCCCCTCGAGCTGAACAAGATGGCGATGGCGCCAGGTAAGTCCCGTATAATTGAAATATAAATATATGTGACAACGTAGCCTGTGTTGACGGCTACTTAAAGCCTTCGTGTTCGGTACAGTTCACTTCTGCGGGGACTCAATAGTTGTTTAAAATACAAGTCCGTCATAGACGAAACAAAAAATGCTCGCGTCATCTTAATTATGCCGCCGAAATCTGGCCGTTTTGACGATATCTGAATGTAAATAGCCAGACCATTAATAGCGACACCTTTACAAAAGCATATGCTGTTTTGCTGAGGTACATTTTTGGACGAAAAGAAGAAGAAGATGCTTCAAGAGTTGTGGATCTTTGAGCAGCTGCGGCTTTCTCGATTACCCAGGAGCAAAAAAATGCCGGCTTCGCAGCTTCCGCGGCAGTCATCGATCGAGACAGCATCTGACGAGCCTGTGTCATGCTCGAGCGAGGAGGCGCTGACAACGTCCAGCATCGAAGATAGCCAACCCGGCGTGCCAACTCGGCACGACGAGCGCCTAATCTTCCCGCTCCTATACTTCGTCACCGTCTTGGTCGCTCTTGCCGTCGTTCTGATCATCGTCTCTCAAGGGAAATCCCCGCTGGCTTCAATCTCGACCGCATTGGGACTCTACGACGACGTTTTCGAACCCGCCAGCTTTGCATCCTCCGCCTCCGCCTGGGTACGTGAACGCGAACAGAATGCAGCTCGACCTTCCACGTCCCGCGTCCCCCGAAAAGTCAAACGTCGTAGGCTAATAACTCGCAGCCATCCGGAGGATCTGTGCGTGTTGCGACTCGGCAATAACAGCGTCTCAAGTAGAGGACGCTACGGCACGCGGACCACGAAGTGTGTCCTACTATTGCAGTGTTGCGCGGACCTCTCCGAGACGATGGACATAAACTTCACAGAACCAAAACTGAGAAAGCATGGGCGTGGCATCGTAACAGCCCGTCATTTAGGCGTCATAGTAGCCGGCGGTCATCGCGATTTGTTATTTCACAGTGCAAACGCCACTGCGTTCTCTCATCGTGCTGTGCTATGGGCGTCGTGGAACAACTACAGCCATTTGTACCTCCCAGTTGCCGGCAAGATCGAGTCTGTTCTAAACACTACAAGGCTCGTCAAGGACGTGCTACGGTCCTCTAACGTCACGCTTGGGGTCGTAATGAAGACGGCAGGGAGTTTAAAGAAGATTTCTGCTACACTGGGGAAAGGAAACCTCCTTATTGATACGAGCCCTTCATCCGAAACTCTGTTTGGTGACGACGTCAGTGAAACCGATATTTGTTCTGTTCCCAGACTGATCTCAGATAGCGACAGTGGCAAGGTACGCCGTCATCAGCGCAGGGACAGTGCTAACGGTTCCGTGCCTATTTGCGAACACTTGCGGTTTTCGTAGTTCAATCTGGCACACTGATTCATGCAACGTGCAGACGATGAATAAAGTAAAGAAGTGCAAATGTACTATTTTTCTTATCATAAGCTAAATGTATGGTAATACACGACAGAACTGATACCTGGCGATGCCTGAACACCGAGGATGTTTTTAGTGCTGTATTATTGGTAGAGTATCACAGTATTCATTTGTGCCACTGATGCTCGATTCTGAAATCAACGAACTGGTTACACTTTCTTTTTTCTCGAACGCGAACTTTAGTAAACTACGCTAATATTATAGTTCGTTATCGTACTACTGTCAAGTACGTACAAGAACAGCCAGTAATGTTGACAACCGACGTTTTATTACGTACTTCACGCAATAGCATCGCTTTAATAGCGTTTTCGTAAATTTTTTCCATGATAAAAACAAGTGGGCGCATCAAACTTCATATTTCTGAATATCATTTGCTTGTCTTACACTAGTGTGCTGGTTGTCTTTGATCCACTGATGCATCAACTTCACGTAAGCAACGACCACTCTAAACCAGTATTTCTTTCACATACACTGCAGGGCCACATGTCCTGGTGTAACGTCCCCTTCATTAAATTACCCTTACGACATTGGCTGTTTGAGCACATGACGGCGCAAAGAAACGTATAAAAAGCGATAACCTATTCACTGGATCCACTAATTAGACCTTTTAAGTAGGTTATTCTGTTTAACGGTGATAGTGTAGTTATCCCAAATGCCTAAAACATTTTCTTCCCGCTTATATTATAAACGCTGTCACCCATTGTTGTTACTATCTGCGTTTCGCTGTGTTATGGTGCAGAATAACCATCTACCGGGCACCACACCCAGAAGCCACATTTCTTCACATTTACAACAGCTTGTGCCCGTACATGTGTTGCCTGTTCCCAATCTGATGTCTACTATAGACGTACGGCTGTATCGAGACCAAAGTACGGTGGAAGGGGGCCATTAAAGCTCCGAGGTGTGAAAGTGTACATATTACTTGAATTTACGCAAGAGCAAGCGTCTGTACAGATAACCTTTGCTAACTTACGCTTAATATTTCTTTTAAAAAACTGATTTGGACGAAGCCACACATCATGTCATCTCGAATTTTCGGCCACAACGCTAGAGAGCGAGGGTTCCGATCACGGCTGCAGCGGAGCGCTGCATGCTACCTTCGACGTCATGATACCTTGCCCGACTGCCATAGAATCTAATGGGGATGCACATATGTAAGCCGAGGTGATTTTGACGTCACCGCTTTCGTCACGCCAGGTTTGGTCATGCAAATTTCGGTCCATGTATAGCACGAAGTCATAAAGCAGAGCACAGACCTTCTATTTAGGAGGCGTTGGCTTGGGCCGCTGCAGGTGACGAAGTTTTCGCGCCATCTACGACTTGCGTCACAAAGCACCTGGCTCACGGGTACTCAACTTGGAATGTCTTATCAGGCGATTCGGTGCTACTGTTTATCTTACTCCGTGGCCACGGCGTTCAGATGCTCGGGTGCGGTTCCTCTATGGCGCACAGCATTACATTGTTGCTGGGGCTCGGAGAAGGCGCTCGCGGCAGCGCCAGTGAAAAGCTAGAAAACTGCGTAGGTGATTTTCTGGCATCAGCTCCCGAAGGAGCTGTCGCTGTCGAGCCATACCAGCACCGGTTCAGTTTGTCGGCCAACATCTGGTGCAGTCTGTCGGGATCACTGAGATGCCACCGATTGCTAATCTATACTGTTGCTATCTATACAATTGCTAAATATACATGGGAGAAAGGTGCAAGCACTGTCCAATACATCACATATTGTTGGCCTAGAGAGAACCAATCATTTGAGCATACTGAAATTTTGATGAAACAATGGACTCAGCATTTCGGACCAATATGCGTGTCTCTCATGAGCTATGAAGTCCAACTAGAAAAAAAAAACAAATCAAATAGTGCGTCTTCTTCGTGAGGTGAAATCAAGTATCGGATGGATGCTAATTCAGAATAAAGTATTTTAAGTCTTTTTAAGCATATCCCAAAATGATCCTGCATCTTTAGAACTCATGAAGCAAAGCAATTCGCTATAGTTTCAGGTATATCACAAAGACGAAAATTCACAGTAGATGCAAAAGCGTCTTTCTTATGCAGCCGAGTTTTCACATGTCGCGTTTCACTGCGCATTTTAAAGAAAAATGTTTTTGTACGTGGTAATAAGGGCATCTTGCGGATTCGTTGGGGTAGTTTATGCCCTGGCATACCAAAGAATGTAGAACGATAAGGGGAAGGTGTAAAAATTATTGATATGAAATCTTTATACAGTTGTTTTCTCGACAATGTTTACAGATCTGCAGTAGAAAACCGAATCACAAGGAAGTGCACAACGACATATACTTTATGCATAAAACCCCACAACCAAGAAGGCCCAGAATATTGGGATGATATTATAACGTTGGCTAAAGCACTGAAGAAACTGCCTTTTATGAATAATCATAGTATTGGGGTGTAAAATATCACGAAAAAAGAAGAAACAGCAAACAATCTGTCGCACAAATAAATGCGCCAGACCAAGCGCGCCAGCACATGCGAGTCTAAAAATGGTTTTCCGCCTCAAATGCTAACAGGTAGAAGACCACACAACAGTAGCGAATATTTTGTCAAAACATTGAGTGCAAGTCTTGGCGCAATGAAAAAAATCTGCAGCATGTAAAACATAGATAGAAACAAGTTACAAGACGCCGCCCTGCCAAATATAGAAATGCGGTGTGGAGCAAAAGTATCCGCATAGCGTTGAAGTGCCGGTACACGTTCTCGCCAGACATGTGCACTGAGCTTATAGGCATCAAAAGAAACAACAAGGCATTTAAGTGGCACGCTTATCGATTCCATACCTGCATAGTGAGTCGGTGTACTTGCATCCCCATAAAACCAAACCAAGGACCTGAGCTTTTTGGCCATTTTATCTGGGCACCAGAAGCTGTGTCAAATTTCCCAGTCAATGACAGAACTTCGTCAATGCTTCGTTTGTCTGAGCAGAAAAATTTGCCAAGATCATCTGCGTAAGCCAATACCTTGAGTTTTTTGCCCAAAATGTTAAAACGATGAACGTAACTGCACTTTAGAACGCTTACACACAATGACTCTAAATAAAGGGCAAATAGAAGTGGCGATAGCAGACAACCTTGACGTACAGAGGAAAAAATAGGCACCTACTCGAAGAGATTACCATTAAGAGTGATGTAGTTGGTGTAGAACATGCGAACGCCTTTGTAAACAAAGGAGCAAACATTAACGCATTCTAACGGTTTGAAAGGCAAGGCGTGGTTCACTCGAACAATTGCTAAAGCAATCTGAAGCAGTGCAAAATGGTCACAGTGGAATGAGCAATACTGAAGAGCTGTCCGGACTAGGCATAAGTTGGTTTGTATGGAACGGCCTTTCAATCCGCACATTTGGTGAGGCACAATAAGTAATGATATTAGAGTCGATTAGGTAAGATCTTCGCATAAATTTTGTAGTCTCCATTCGTCAATAGAATGGATCTATAGCATCCTACAGACAGTAAAATTGCTTTGCCACTACTTATAGTGATGACGATATGACTTTTGCTTTTTGGTAAATGATACTGGGCAATGTTCATCAAAACTAGCAGTGGAAACTAAATAAAACCGAGCTTAATATAGACTTAAAGGCTCTTTAAAGATCCCCTGAGGTTCTATCAGCATCTGGTGTTTTGAAAAATAGCAAATTATCAATGTCAAGAGAACAATCATCCTCTGAGAGAGGATTGACTAGGGAGACGAAATGGGTTAAGACATCAGAAATTGACGTGTAAGTAAAGCTTAAGAGCTTTGGGTAGTACCTTTTGACATTCTGTGATACTATGTTCCGTGTTTTCGACAAGCGCGCCATAAGAATATGTAAATTTGCATGTGGCATGCGTTGTTTCTTCAGAGTGCAAGGCGCTGGTTGTATACGTGTGCGAAAACGAGCGCTTTTTTGAAGATGCTTCTAACAAGAGTGATTTCGTTTATATGTGCACCAGGTGTTTCCAATTCCAGCTCATGAAGGTTATAGTATTTTCCGCAAGTCTTCATTCGCACTTTTGTAAAATGATCTGATGGAGCTCATTTCGATTGCAATGTCTTGATTTCCTAGTTTAACAATTTCCCAAGCTGCAAATGAGTGTAATTTTTTAGAAAAGCTAGACGTTAACAATGAACGCATCCGAGATATGAAGTCTTCATCGCTAATTGGACTTACATTAAGTCTACATGTGTCCACTTCATCATGAAATTACCGCAACCATTACAAAGAAATCGGGCAACCACCATGAAGTGATCAGAGAATGAAATAGGTTGCACTTACCGTGAAATTCGGCCATTTATGAGTGCTGATGAGGAATACATGTGATCCAGACGAGCATGGGAACGCCCCTGAAACTGTATCAGAGTACGAACTCCTAGCACAAGATCAGGTATCATTAAGGCCAGCGTTATCCGTGATGCATGATAGTACTTCAGCACTCCTGTCCCCCTTATTAACACACTCAACACGGTCAGATGAATTACATACACAATTGAAGTATCCCAGGAGAGCGACATAGCGATCGCAATCTAGCGTGTTAGCCATAGCTTCAAAGAACCTAATTCGATTAGGTTAGTCATTGAAAGCCTAAACATTATTCACGTGCCACAGTACACCATGCAGCTGAAAATCGCAACTAATGAAGCGGCCTTGACTGCCGATGTTGTAAAGCATATCAGAAAAAGGAAGATCTTTCCTTAAGAACAGAAAATAACCTGCGGAAAGGCCAATAGAGTGCGATACGCAAACAAATCAATAAGCGAGGAAAGACAGCAGGGCACTTACGGTCATCTGATCGCTCTCTAACATTGTCTCCTCAATGGCGACAAAGTCAAAGCGGCCATGAGAGAATAATCGGCGCAGCTGTACCGCGTGTGATGACTGCACCTTCTCTGTGACTGTCCCCGCTACTCTTTACAGAGACGATCGCTCGTACACGCGATTGCGCGTTTTGACCAAAGACCTCTAACAGAGGAGCTTATTTTAGAATGCCGACATCACAATCCATCGCAGCGGAGGGCGACGAGGGCACTGCTCCAATTTTTAAGGGCAACAGACTTGGACAAGCAGCTGTATAGCCCGGACAGCTGTGTTTATAGTGATGCAAGTGCAACTGTGCTGTGCCACCTGTTACCGATTGTGATTGTGTATCTGTGCTCTTTTCTTTCTCTATCTCTACTTTCCTGTCACTTTACCTCCCCATCCCCTCTCTCCCCAGCGTAGGGTAGCCAAACCGGATCTTCCCATCTGGTTAACCTCCCTGCCTTTCCCCTTTCTTCTCTCTCTCTCTCTCTCTGCACCTGCTTCTGTAGAGATCTCAGCCCCTCGTACATTTAAAGTTACAAAGCTCAGTTGCTGTGGCAGTGTCATGGTGACTGAAAATCGTTTTAGGCATGTTGCATTGATATTGGTTATGCCTCTTGCGAGATGACACCTGGACTTCTTGACCTTGATTGCCGAGAACCTCCCATCATCTTAGATGCTTTACGATGTGTCTTTACCTTGTCTCATAGAACGCTCGGTGATTTTGCCACCTCACCAGTTAGGTTGTAGTCCAGCGCCTTGCACAGCAAACGCTGGCATGGTAGGGGCACTCACATCACCTTTTTCTTGGGGAGCAAGCGATGGCATGGTTGAAGCACCCACTACATCTTGCGGAAGACTATGGGAGGGCACTGTCTGCACAACTGCAGATGGGTACTTTTGCGGTGTGCATGCTTTAGAAGCGAAGCTTGTGCAACTCTGCTCACTTCCTGCTTTGTAAACGTCGCTGTACCTGGAGCCGCATCAGACGCCATTGATTCGATGGCTTCTGCAGCTGGCAGGCCTCCTGTTGCTTCGAGGACTTGCGTCGCGTCTATGAGATGTTCTTGGAACATGTCGTCAGGGGGACGCGTGCCATACTGGAGCTTGTCATGATACGTCAAAGCACATTCGTCAGCTGAGTGCCCATGTCGGCGGCAGTTATCGCAACGAGGCTTACGACACTGGCGGCCTAGGTTTCCCACTCCATTACAGCGAAAACTCAGTAGCGGTTTTCTGAGGATTAAAAACGAGTATACCACATACTGCCATAATATACGGAACATCGCTGACAGAGACACAATCACTCAGTGATAGCAGAACGCGCCGCTTTAAACTCCTAATGTCTTCCATGTCTGAGGCTCTACAATTTTCAATCTCGATGGACGCAACTTTCCCATAAAACTGAAACGCTTAACTTATAGAGCCATCTTCTAGGTGCTCAGAAAGTCACAGGAGCTTCATTTTCATGGCTTTTAGCTCGGTTTCTGTGAAAAGACAGCACCAAATTTTAACTAAGAGGTTTCCATAGTTCACAAATTTTGTTTTTGCTGCAGTGGTTTTGCAGGTCACCATCCAAACATGCGACTGTCCTGAAACATGCGACTGTCTGTTAGAGCTGATTCTTCGAAGTAGTAGGAAGAATCCATCCGTTCGGCGGCTATATAACGTAGCCATTCTTAACACGAGGCTATGGATTCGATTCCCGGCGCCGGAGGCCGCATTCTGAGAAATTTAATGCAAGAAATATGCTCGTGTACCGCGCTTGGCGTGTGTAGCAACAAACACCACATGATGAAAATAAATACGAAGGCTACCATTACGGTGTCCCCCTCATAGTGCACTTTTCAGCTTCTGGAAGTTAAACCCCGCAATTTAACATAACCTAACATTTTAACACTGTTTTGCACTGGAAGAACAACACAGCTTTATGCATATTTCTCAGATGCACGAAAACAGGGAAAAACAGTGTTAATGATGTGTACATGTTGCGCACATATCGCGAAACAAACGCAGTATAAAGAGCGAGAATAATTAAATTACAGCATTTCGGCTCTGAAAGTGCAGAATGTAAACTTAACCGGACGCACTTGATATCAATAAATACCCACAGAGAGTGAACATTACCTCCTGCTGACTCGAAGTTTATTTTGAAGCATGAAATTATAATAAATGTCTACGTTCACCTTCATTAGGCTACAATTGCGATCATTTCATTACCTGAAAAAAAAGAAATCTGACCTAATGCTAATGATTATTTAGGTGGAAAATTACTATAGCAAAACATATTTTGCCATAGAGAAATTTAAAATGCACTGCACCCAGAGAAAAAAAAAAGGTTGCAGTTTCGCCCGAAAGGCGAAGCATCGATTGCGATAGCAAATGAGTAGACAACTATACGAAGTAAGAATATTATTTTATCGGCCGAAGAAACCTGCGAACATTCGCTTAATAACTAAATTCACAAGCACGGTGTCACGCGCGAACAGGTAAACATGAATACATCTCGCTCGATGACCGCGGGAACTCGCTGTCAAAACGCGGCAGTCTGGAAGCGCGAAAGCAGCAGCGAGCGAATTGACCTTCGTGCTGTATCTCGCTTCAACGCGAACTGAACGTCGAAAGCACAGCGCATACGAAGCTACCGGCGCTGGGCGTACTTTGTCCACATCGCAGATCGCTTTGAAGGTCAGATCCACATAGGCATACACTTTGTCAACGTCACAGATCGCTCTCAAGATACGGCTCCCGCGCGGCCGCGTAGTAAGAGCAGAACGCCCTCCCCCATCCCTCGCGTCCCCCCCCCCCCCCCCCGTGCCTCGCGCACGAGAAGACGGCGTGCTTCCGCCCCGACTTTCTCCCTCGCGCGCGCAAGTTTTAGCCGCGAGCGTCGACTGACCCTCTCAAGCTTTCACTCGCACCTACAGCGTACTGCGCGCGGCGACGATGTTATCGTGTTTGGACTTTATGCAGAACATCACGGCGGCGACGGCAGAAATGCTCTTGGAGTGTCCATATGATTGCTATGGCAATAAAAAAAATCACCGCATATCCACGGGGTGAATGATGATGAGTGGGCGAAGCTCCGGAGGGAATCATCGGTAAACCGTGAATCTCCCGTGTAATTCGCCCAGTCTCGCCGCAATAAATCGAACGATTGACTTCCACCAATGACACGCGCCATATGTGACGTCATTCCTATTTTATAACAGCGCCCTTCATTATAATTGCACCATCTCCAGCTTAAGGGGACGCTAGCACAAACGCGTTAGAAACGTGCACTACTCTCTAGTAAGGGGGAGAGGCCACAGCGTCTTACGCAGCCGTTTACACATGCCGGAACGTGCACCGCGTTTGCCGACGCCATCAGTCTTTATGAATACGGGGGTAAGGCGGAGAGGCCACAGTGTCTTACACCAGCTTCTTACACGGGCCGTAACGCGCTAGCACAAGCGCGTTAGAAACGCGCAGTCTTTCGTTAATGTTGGGTATTTATCGTCATCGTGGTTCGTGTGTCCATGTGCGCTTCGTGGCGTAGTGGTTAGCGCCGCGCGTTCGGAAGCGAGGGGTCCCTGGTTCGATTCCGCGCTACGGACGCAACTTTCGGAATTTTTTAGGGGCGAAGCTCCTTATAGCGGCACCCGTTCCGTCCCTGTCGTCGTAGTAGTAGTGTGTAACCAGTCTGAGAAAAAAAATTCCGAAGTTGTGTCCGAAGCGCGGAATCGAACCAGGGACCCCTCGCTTCCGAGCGCGCGGCGTTAGCCCACTACGCCACGAAGCGGACATGGACACAAGCACCACGATGGCAATAAATACCCAACATTAACGAAAGGCCGCGTTTCTAGCGCGTTTCTAACGCATATGTGCTAGCGCGTTACGGCCCGTGTAAGAAGCTGGTGTAAGACGCTGTGGCCTCTCCGCCTTACCTTCAACGCGTTTCGAACGCGCTGCCCAAAGCGGTGGCAAGTCAAGTTCAAGTCGAGGAGCGTTTATGAATACGGGGGTATACTCTCTCAGTAGTCATGTGATGGCGTCGGCAAACGCGGTGCACGTTCCGGCATGTGTAAATGGCTGCGTAAGACGCTGTGGCCGCTCCCCCTTACTAGAGAGTACTGCACGTTTCTAACGCGTTTGTGCTAGCGTCACCTTAAGCGGGAGATCCGATGATTCCCTCCGGAGCTTCGCCCACTCATCATCATTCACCCCGTGGATATGCTGTGATTTTTTTTTTCATAAAGGTAGACGAGGCTACCTACTACTACGACGACAACTACTATTACTACTACATACTACAGAGGAGGGACAGACCCACACCCTAAGGAGCTTCGCCCCTAAAAGCTTGACACAGACGAGCATTTCCTTCGCCCAAGCACTTTTTTTTTTCATGGCCTGCTCCACGCCGTCGACGTAACGATGCAGGGGTAGCTGTTCTTTCGCGATGTTTAACGATGAAAATAATTGGTTGAGCTTGGTCAAGGTAAGATGGTGTAGATGGCTTCAAACACAAATCAGTTGTGTCAAATCATCGTCGTAAAGTTCACACACGCAGTCCGGCGCGCGCAGCAAACCGTGCTTTGACAATGCAATGAAACGGAGGAGCACCGCGCGCTGTTCCCCCGGCCGTTGTAAATTTTTTGCTGTATGTGGCGTCCGATGATGATGATGATGATGATGATGATGATGATGAGATGATGATGATGATGATTTCTGTAATATTTTTTGTATTGCCCGCTAGTAGCACTATGTCGTCCGCATACATCAGTCCAGGGACCTTCGGTTGCACCATTTGTTCATTACGCATGTATAGGATAAATCAAACCCATATCGCTGTTTTCCAGTCGTCCGCAACTAGCGCCGCACCGCGCCCGAGCGGCGCTGCGGTTGTGTATTCTGTGTGTATGTTGTGGTGGAGCGTGCCTGTTTCGGCGCAGCTCGTGCAAATCGGTGTGCTCATCATTGCTGCAACTGCTGCATCTGCTTCCATATCGTTCATGTGGACTTTCACAGCAAGAAAAGCGCGTTCCATTCGGTGCCCCTCGATGCTATACTATGCTATCGTGTGCTTACCGCAAATAGAGCAATGCTGCAATTATGCTTCGCTACTGATCCACTCAGTGATTGGTGGAAATCTGTTTGTGTGGCGGCATTTCACAATTGCGAAGATGTCAAAGTGGAAGCTGCGATCCACAAATTAGCGGAAACATTGACTAAACGAAGCAGAGAACCTCAATTCTTCCCCGAAGACCTAGCTCCGCTGACCACTCTTCAAGTCGCCTTCCGAACAGGCGCAAGGGACCCTCGTCGTACCCTTTGCTCTGTCGCTCAAAGCAGTTCTTTCTCGACGCTTCTTCGGAAGACTGCTTTAATCAAACCGCAATGCCATACCGCTTACAAAAACTTAAAAATTGGTATCGCGAGTTCGGGCTTCGTATAAGACGTCGTGGTTCTGCATACGTGTAAATGCATTTTCGGCCGTGTCAGTAGAATATACACACATTTACTTTGGTGCTCCTCCTTCGTCTACTAAGAAGCGAACGCTGTTAAGATGTAGTTCTGTGCAAACGTGATTGAGAATGATCGTACAGTAGCTCACTTCAATGGTAATCAGTGCCAACGTGGCAGAGGGCTCGCTTTTTAACATGCAGTGGCTGTTTGTGTTCAATACGTTCCAGAGAAAAGGAGTAGAACGCAAGGCTCGCAAACTGGTAGCGAAGCTTCCATAGAAGCCCATATGTCTATAAAGTTCATATGTGTGCGCGTGTGTGCGTGCGTGTGCGCGTGTGCGCATGCGCATGTGCGTGCCGGTGTGTTCGAAAAAGCAACGTGACGTGTGTCGAATGAGCTATTGAACAACACGTTATAATGTGGGGAACGTGGCTTAAATCATGAATGCGGGACCTTAAAGAAGTGCGACGTAATGCTGACGCATTTCTCTCGCATGTACCACTAAATTTCCCAAAATTGCTAAATTGCCCCAAAGAACATGACCAAAGAAAATATGTTTCTATAGATAAAAATACTAGTGTGGCAAACACACAGTCACAGTATAGCAATATACGCGAAATACTATCGCAGAATCATTGATGCACTCACAGTTCTGCGCGAGACCCTTTATTCATATCCAACAGTTATCAGGCAAGACAGTGTTGCACCATACCCATTCAGAAAGCATTTCAAGCTACCAATTTTGCTGCCTGAAGTGCACTCAGAGCCTGTGTTGTGGTGAGTGGACGAACAAACATAGCGTGACGTTTGTTCAATTATAGCACTCCGCATTCATCGCCAGGGTCGCACACAGTCCTTCGGATGCAGCAACGTGAACATGCATGATAACGAACAGTCTGTACTCACACCTTATGCCAATAAATGCCGTGCGCTAGCTAAGGCGAAACTTAAACTGAAGAGTACGCCACGCCTTGAACAAACGCAAAGAAATCAAATAACTCGGATGCTCTAGTAAGTAACGTCATTTCGCACGACATATAATAGACGTACAAAGGCTTGCACAGGCCGGCTATCTCTTGTGTCAGAAGCACTGGTCGCAAGGGGCCACCAACAGCCAAGTCAGATATATTAAAATTTAAAGAAATTTAAGATTTCCTGCTTTAGTACGCCAAAATTATCTTGAACGGAATTGTTGCTTTATTTGGCAGTATTCTGGTGAATTATTCTTGAAATTTTGTTGCACTTAAGTTTTCTTGCTTCAATATTTGTCCCAAAGTAAGTATACCAGGTAGCAAAGCTTCCATAAAAGCCCATACGTTGAAAACATGGTGTTTCATGGGGCCATCTTTGTGACGAGGGAACACTTCCGGCAGAACAAAAATTAATGTGACGCGATATCGGCTAAAGACAGAAGTGACGTCATTTTTGTTGTCAAAGGAGCAAAATTTGTTTTTGTGGCCTGCCATTAGGTCTGTATTTTGAAATGCCCCGCAATTCGACTCGATGGGCACATCGCACTTTTAGCACGGCAAGCGATTCAGCAAGACATCAGCCATACGGGTGTCGAAATCGCAACCATGCACAAGGTGTCTTTTTTTCCCCAGGCCAAAGAAATCTTGGGGCTGCAAAAGCCCAAAGTGTGGGTATTTGAGAGCTGGTCGGATCATCGGACGTCAGGCCTGTCGGCCAGCGCAGCTGCACGAAGGCAGCCAAAGTAAACAAATTCGCTGGTCGTAACTCACTACATTTCTCTGAATGCGTTAAATAACGATGAAACACACTTCGAAAACGCAACGCCTCTAGAATTCAGACAAATGTTGACAAGCAAAACAACACAACCTGTCCGGGGAGCGTGATATTAACACAGGTTAACTTCACGAGCGCTCCTTCCTCATGCCACACGAGCTGCATTGCATTTCAATTTATAGCTGCGTGAAAGCCCCCTTTTATAGCGGGTGCTGGGAAATATGTATTTATTGCTAATGATAAAGTAAAAGTGAGTGGTCTTTTTTTCTTTTTTTTTTTCGACCCACGTACATGGCATTGATTAGGTATTTCATTTTAGTTGAATTAAGTCAAGCTGTCTTGTTTTAAATACAAAAAAGATGTTTTTTTCTTTCTCAATGACAATGGTCCCTTCTCACCTACTCGCGCTTCTATCGCTGCTCCCATAACCAACCTTCCTGATGTCGGTGACAATTGATTCATGACCGCCTTTCGCCCGAAGCTTCGCGACCCATATGGATCGACCTTATTGACCAAAAAAGTAAGTTCCGATGGGGAAGAGAATTCTGGACCACAGGGTGACAGACAGAGACGTTGACTCAACGCCTCCAGTCAGTCAGTCAAGAACTTTATTGAGGTTCTGAGGCGTTTTAAGCCGTTGGAGATCCCACGAGGGGAGCTCCACTGAGTATCTTGTTTCTTTATTGCATTGGAGCGAAACTTTCAGAAAAACAAAGCGCTACAGAAATTTAAGGCAACTGAAAACACACTCAGAAGTCAGGCAAGCAACTGCAAGCGTCCAATAAGGACATCCAGTCCAGCGGTGTTTCTTGTGCAGCGTACATGAACGTAAGCAGCAGATTCCCACAAATACGACCGTGTTCTTCGCGGTGGTTCTGCATCTTGTCACACATTCTACTGCCCCAAAAGCTATGTAGGCAAAGTAACATGAACATATCATGAGGTGGGTAACAGGGATATATATTTAAAAGGTAGGCAACAAACTGTGTATAGTTTGATATCTAAATCTTAAGGGTTCTTTGGGAAACGTTCCAGAAGAACAGGGCATCCCTAAGTCTACAAAACGAGTGATCAATCGTTTGAGCGTGTGGACAGAAACGGCAGTTTGTAAACCATGGCATGTAACAGCACCTTTTCTCTAACCAGGTTTGGACAGGAAGGGTTGCCGAATGAAACTTATAGAAAAACGTTTTGATCCCTTGAGGAATGATCATTCGACAGGCGCGCTTAGGTACGTCTAGGTAATAGCATTCCAAATAAGGCACACGATAAAGGGGAACAGGAAACATTGTGTCTATGATTTCAGCCGAAATTTATTAGCTGGAAGCAGTGAAATTATAATCCACACTAAAGCCATCCTTTACAAAGTAAAAACCTTCAACAGCCTCCTGGTGCATCTCTGAGAGATGACGACACAACTATTTCTGGAAGGTAGTTGATTAAGCGAAGTTGTAACATCTCTCTTAGAAATGATCTGTTCACGTAACGAAAGAAGAATGACCGGGAGACAAGTTGCCTGACCAAAAGGTGAACCAGGCCAAGACCCCCACTCTCAAGAGGAAGAAAAGGTCATCACGCTGCATGGATGGCCTCAACAAGTGAACTCATCCAATGATCCTGCTTCTGTACCGACAAGAAAAGTGTAGAGACTGCCCTTGTCATAACGGCGCAGTTTTGTTCATCTTCTGGTGCCGCAGTTAACTTTGAAAAAAGTTCAGGATTTTGGTTCAGTATACGGTGTGCGATGCCAACGGAATTCGCAGGTATTCAGTGGAGGCAAGACTTCAAGTATTTAGGTGCACCCCTCTCACAATATCGCGATAGTAATCCTCACTGGTCAGCGGAACTTGCAGAAGTACAACGTAAAGTTAACAACTGGCAGGGGTGGCAGTTGTCCATACTTAGCCGAGCTGGTGCTTGCAAAGTGTTGCATAGCAGCTCGACTTCTGTATGTCCTGCTCGCGGCTTAGGTTGCAAGCTTTTCATCATGTGTTCGCTACTTATGTAACGCCACCGCTGAAGCTTGGCAATCTGCGTTTCCAGTTACTATATTAATGACTGCCTAAAAAAACTGTTAGGACCTTTTGCGGCATTATCTTTGTTGATTTTCGGTGTTTCGAAGGACGATTCTTGCACGTTTTACATACATTCTACTCTAAAATATTGTCCTATAATACTGTAGCAATATATTTAACGCCTAGATCCGCTTCTAAACGCCTCTTTCATTAGAAAAGCGAGCCCTCCGTCTGGTTGTTCTGAAAAGCACTTATTGCTGTCGAAGTGCGCTACGGCCCGTCCTCCTCCCTCTTGCTTGTGCAGGTTCCTAGCTTTCACGTGTGATTATAGGAAGGTAAGTAGCGCAGTGTGTATTTTCACCACTGTATTCTGAAGGCAGTGGAAAGCTTCGCGGAATGCCGATGGTCGTTCTCCTTATGAATCCGCCATTCCGCCTTATCTTTAAGACGACAAACTGCATCGTTCGCGGCTACGTCCGTCATATAGCTTTGGACACATCGTTATATAGATATAAGTAAAGATAAATTCTTTAGGCCACCTTTCAAACGTAAAGAACTTGAGCGACGCTACAAGATATACCGAACAAGTGTTTAACTTCAACAGTTTCGACCGGTGGACCTGTCTTCATCAGAGCTAGCTTACAAAAAAATGGCACTTCGGCGCTGATATCGAAGACAGCGGACCACGTTTCGGGTCGCTCTTGCATAATTCAAACCGAAAGAGACAGTGGTGGCAGTGATTGACTCTTTCTAGGTGATTTGACTGGTTTACAGCAGCCTTATAGGCAACGATGCAGGGCAAGAGGAAGGCGGAGTCTCATGCATGCAGGGCAAGGAGGCCAGAGGAAAAAAAAGGGGAAAAAAGAAAAGAAAGACATCAGTCGGAGAAGGGCAGAGGGGCGTAGAGTAGCGGTAGCTAGGTTCCCGTTGACACGAGGCAGGGGAGGAGAGAACGGTCACTGCGCAGCACCAGTGCACGTGTCGCCGGTGCAGCGCCAGAGAGGGCAAGTTGAATAGGGCGGAGGGGGGCGCACAATAGTGAAGGAGCCCGGAAGGGAGACAGAAAGGCGGAAACTTGTGGAAAGTAACGCCATGTCACAATACACATATACCAGGCACGGCCCTTTCCGGCGATGTTTGCGGTCCAGTTGAGGTGCGGGCAAAGAAAAAGAATGCATAAATGTACACACGGAGGTCGCAACGCGAGTACGTCCTTGGGCTTACAGTTTTAGGGAGCCGAGTTTGGGAGCCTCCGTGTGTGCAGAGTTTTCGAACGTTTAACGCGCACAGGTTGCAATGTGGGCTTGTTGGCAACGCATCTTGGAGGGTTTATGATAGCGCGATTAAAACATGGGACAAAAGAAGACACACAAAGAAGCGCCGTGTGTGTCACTGAGTGTCTTCTTTTGTCCCGTCTTTTAATCGCGCTGCCGTAAATCTTACAAAATTTAACGCACCATTGACACCCCGTCAGCTCAGTGCTGATGCCTAGAAGGGGCAATACGTCACTCAGAATGACTACTTCAGTGGCAGGGCTGAGGAAACTGGGTAGTTTTCCGCTGGCCCCTTGAGGCACACGCGGACGTAACAGAAAGCGGCGGCCAGCGTCTCAATTTTCGAGTAGAGAGCGTGTGTCTGCGCTCCCCTCTCTCAGTGCATATCCCGGAGGCACGCCAGCCACCCCGGATTCTCATTAATTCCTTTAGCGTGCGTTCCAAATTTATAGATGAAAAAATGGTTCTCTCTGCTCGCGTGAACGGGTGTAGAATGCATTGATTCCTGGACGCAACATTCCTTGACGCAAAATTCCTGGACGCAACATTCCTTGACGTGCAACATAACCTGGATGTTATGGGATTCTTTTTTTTTCTTTTTTTTCGTGAAGAAATATGTCATCACACTCCTGCTCCCCTTCGCCGAACTCCCTGTCGCGGTATCTTACAAAAGGGATCATTCATAATGATGCGCTTACTCTGAAACACTTTGTGGCGCTCATGACTTGTGCGTCACCTGGAGATGCGTAGTTTTGGGCACCAGCAGTGCGTGGCACAAACACTGCTGAGATTATCATGCTCGCGCGGTGCTCTCGAGTGATCACTTTCGAGTGATCACTTTCGAGTGATCACATTCGAGTGATCACATTCGAGTGATCACATTCGAGATCACTTTCGAGTGATCACTTTCGAGATCACTTTCGAGATCACTTTCGAGATCACTTTCGAGATCACTTTCGAGATCACTTTCGAGATCAGTTTCGAGATCAGTTTCGAGATCAGTTTCGAGATCGCTTTCGAGATCGCTTTCGAGATCGCTTTCGAGATCAGTTTCGAGATCGCTTTCGAGATCGCTTTCGAGATCACTTTCGAGATCACTTTCGAGATCGCTTTCGAGATCGCTTTCGAGATCGCTTTCGAGATCACTTTCGAGATCACTTTCGAGATCACTTTCGAGATCACTTTCGGTATCACTTTCGAGATCACTTTCGAGATCACTTTCGAGATCACTTCCGGGATCACTTTCGAGATCACTTTCGAGTGATCACTTTCGAGTGATCACTTTCGAGTGATCACTTTCGAGTGATCACTTTCGAGTGATCACTTTCGAGGATACAATCATTTCACGAGGGTTGGGCGGTGAGTCGCACCTCGCCGTCCCGCGTCCGTAATGAGGTGGCTACCAATCAAGAGAGCTCCCATAAAAACCGATCAAATGTCGCTGTCAACAACTATAGTGTTGATAAAGGCCAGATTCGTCGTGAAAAAAATAAACGCCGTTGGACACCCAATCGATCCAGCACAATCAAAAATGCGGAACAGTTGCATTCTTATCAGGAAGAAATATATTGACGCGAAATAAGTTGGCGCGTGGTGACACTGGCCCCTTGAGGCGAGAACGACGAAGTTCGTGGTTGCGCGCGCGCTCTCCGAGGTCCAGCCATTATTAAAGGCTGACGTGTTTTTTGCCTATCTGTTGCTGGTCAACCATTCTAGCTGTACTAGCTGGGTGACATTTCTGGTGGAGGTGCTGGGTACGGTCGATGTTAAGATCTCCGGAGCGCACCCCAGACCTAAGCCCGGCGAGTAGTTCGGCCGAGCTTACCCCTGTGCACGTACGTACCAGCCGACGTCTCCAAGGACTCCAGCCACAGCACGGTTTGCTACCCGAACGGAGTAGAATGACGAACCAACCACCTCCTGCCGCTACTGCAGCATCGCACGTGGTCGTCAATCAGATCCGGGCGCCGAATCATTTCCACGGGAGTGCTTCAGAGGACGCCGACGACTGGCTTGACCATTTTGACCGGGTCGCCAACGTCAACGACTGGACACACGAGCGTAAGCTTCGCTACGTGTACTTCGCTCTTGAAGATTCCGCTAAAATATGGTTTGAGAACCACGAGGCGACACTGACGTCATGGGAAGAATTTCGTCGGCAGTTCCTCAATGCCTTCGCCAGGGCGGACAGGAAGGAGAGGGCGGAGTTAGCAATGGAGTCGAGAATTCAAGGCCCGAATGAGCGAGTGACGGCGTACGTCGAAGACATGAATCGCCTCTTCAGACGTGCGGACCCCTCTATGACTGAAGCAAAGAAGGTGCGCCACCTAATGCGCGGCGTAAAAGAGGACATCTTTGCTGGCCTCATTCGAAATCCGCCGACGACAGTGGCAGAGTTCCACGACGAAGCCACCACCATGGAAAAGGCCCTTCAACAGCGGGCCAGGCAATACAACCGCGACGCCGTGATTTCAAGGGAGCTCTCTGCCGTTACCCTAGGCAACGACGTCGGCGCCTTGCGAGAACTCATCAGGGCTGTCATCAAGGAGGAACTGCAGAAGATGCAGACGACCGCTGCCTCTGTGGGACAACTTTCCATTGCGGAAATGGTGCGCGCCGAGGTCCGACAGGCCGTCCATGTGCCTGAACAGTACGAGGCACCACAGCAGAGAACGCGCCCTGAACTGAGTTACGCAGAAGCAGTACGCCGTCCACCACCCTCAAGTGCGTATAGCATGGTGCACCCCGCTCAGCAATTGGACGTTAGCTTCAGGCCTCGCAGCACACCGCACATGGCCGAAGCAAGAACTAGGAAGAGCGACGTCTGGCGCACCGCTGACTACAAGCCCCTTTGTTACCATTGTGGCGAAGCCGGGCACATCTACAGAATGTGTCCGTATCGTCATGTGGGGCTCCGAGGATTCGCCCCAAATGCACCTCGTCCACGACCTGGTGAGCGGCCGCCGGAAATAGAGAGTTTCGTCGCGAATCGTCGCAATGGTGATCAACGATGGCACGAGCCCCGTTCGTCGTCTCCTGCTCGTTACAGGTCACCATCACCAAGCCAAGCCTTCTCTCGCGGCGCTCTCAGACGCCGCTCGCCTAGCCCGGCGGCTCGGGAAAACTGAGTTCAGCGACCTCCGGAGGTGAGGCCGCTGACGACGACTGTGCGCAAGATCCTCCACTACGACGACAACGACGAAAACAGAACGACGCAGACGTACAGACGCAGTCAAACACCGTGCGAGAGGTAATAACGTCGAACATTCCCGTCACCGTAGACGACGAAGAAATAACAGCGTTAATCGACACTGGAGCGGACACCTCAGTTATGAGCATGGACCTTGCCTGCAAGCTGAAGAAAGTTTCTACCGAGTGGACTGGGTCGCAGATTCGCACTGCAGGAGGCCATCTGCTAACCCCGGTAGGAAGATGCACAGCGCGAGTGAGCATTCGTGGATTTATGTACCTCGGAGATTTCGTTATCCTCCCAAGCTGTTCGAGGGACCTAATTCTGGGAATGGACTTTCTGCAGGCTAATGGAGCCGTCATAAACTTACAAAAGTCGCTGGTAACGTTTTCAACGGCGCAGGCCTTAGCAGGGAGCAGCACTGACGACACGTATGTCAACGCCTTGAGGATTGTCGACGAGAACATCACGGTGCCGCCAAGGAGTAGCGTATTGACCCTCGTAACCTGCGACGCATTCGACGACTATGAGGGTATTGCCGAGGCAAATATCCCGCTGTTGCTCGAAAGACACATCTGCATCGCCCGGGGCCTTGTTCGAATACAGAATAAGTGCTCGCAAGTTTTGTTGACAAACTTCAGCCATGAGTATCAGCACGTCCCACAAGGTACAGCTGTGGCCTTTCTGAACGACATTGCTGACTTCTCCGATGTGGGCACGTTACAGGTGACTTCACCGGATGCAACAACTCACGCCAGCCTGAGTACCCGCGTCCACATCAATGCTGACTTAGCAGATGCACAGAAGGATCAGCTACTGGACCTAGTGACAGAATTCTCTGGCTGTTTTTCCACAGAATCTAAAGTCCAGCGCACCTCCATTACGCAACACCGGATAGTTACAGAGGAGTCGGCGCGGCCTGTTCGTCAGCACCCGTACCGCGTGTCACCTATGGAGCGGGAGGCGATTAAGCGTCAAGTTGAAGAAATGCTCAATGATGACGTCATCCAGCCGTCGACAAGTCCGTGGGCGTCGCCTGTCGTACTCGTAAAAAAGAAAGACAACACGCTCCGCTTCTGCGTTGACTACAGACGGCTTAACCGAGTCACCAAACGCGACGTTTACCCCCTGCCACGGATCGATGACGCTTTGGACCGTCTGCGTCATGCTGAGTTCTTTACTTCGTTAGACCTAAAGTCAGGGTACTGGCAAATCGAAGTGGACGAGCGTGACCGTGAAAAAACCGCCTTCGTGACTCCCGACGGGCTATACGAATTTAAAGTCCTGCCTTTCGGTCTCTGTTCCGCTCCTGCTACGTTTCAACGAATGATGGACACTGTACTCGTCGGACTAAAGTGGCAGACGTGTCTAGTGTACCTAGACGACGTTGTTGTGTTTTCCAGCACGTTCGATGAACATCTCACCCGACTACGAAGTGTCCTTACCGCAATACGCAAGGCAAACCTCACCATCAAGCCTGAAAAATGTTACTTTGGCTTCCGGGAACTCAAGTTTTTAGGCCACGTGGTCAGCTCCCAAGGAGTACGACCAGACCCAGAAAAGCTAGCTGCCGTTGCCGAGTTTCCTCACCCTAAAGACAAGAAGGCTGTTCAGCGGTTCCTGGGCCTCTGCGCTTACTACCGCCGTTTCGTTGAAGGCTTCTCGAGGATTGCTGAACCTCTCACGAGACTGACGCGACAAGATGTGCCCTTTGCCTGGACGGAAGACCAAGAGCAGGCCTTCACCGAATTGCGCAAACGCCTTCAATCCGCTCCAGTGCTGGCGCATTTTGATGACACCGCGGCAACTGAAATTCACACAGACGCAAGCAACGTAGGACTCGGGGCTACTCTGGTTCAATGGCAAGACGGAGCAGAACGTGTAATTGCGTACGCGAGCCGTAGTCTCACAAAAGCAGAAGCTAATTATTCAACCACCGAAAAAGAATGTTTAGCAGTCGTGTGGGCCATCAGCAAGTTCCGACCTTACTTATACGGCCGGCCATTTCGAGCGATCAGTGACCACCATTCGCTCTGCTGGCTTGCCAATCTACGAGACCCGTCTGGTCGCCTCGCTCGTTGGAGCCTCCGCCTCCAGGAATACGACATGACTGTTGTCTACAGATCGGGCCGTAAGCATAGCGACGCTGACTGCTTGTCACGTTCTCCTATTCCCTTGACACCCTCCGACTTGGAGCTAGATATGCCGTTTCTTGGTGTCGTCGACGTGGTGCGCATGGCTGACTACCAACGTGCAGACTCTGAACTGCTTCCAGTCATCCGACATCTCGAGGGAGCCGACGTTGTTGTCCCACGCCCACTTTCACGAGGATTGACATCGTACTGCCTGCGGAACAATGTCCTGTACAAGAAAAATTTCGAGAACAGCCAAGAAACGTTTCTTCTCGTCGTTCCGACGGCGCTGCGCGAGGAAGTTTTACAGGCGTGTCATGACGATCCCTGTGCCGGCCACTTAGGCTTCGCGAGGACATTAGCGCGCATACGGCAGAAATACTATTGGCCACACCTATTTTCGTCGGTTCAGCGCTATGTGCGAACGTGCCGTGACTGTCAGAGGCGTAAAGTGCCACCCGTCAAGCCTGCCGGCCTCCTTCAGCCTTTGGATCCGCCTCCGGCGCCGTTCCAACAAGTGGGAATGGACCTTCTTGGTCCGTTCCCCACGTCTTCCTTGCAAAACAAGTGGATAATCGTGGCAACCGATTATTTAACTCGCTATGCGGAGACAAAAGCTGTGCCGCGGGGAACTGCTGCTGAAGTCGCCAGCTTCTTCGTCCACAACATCGTGCTTCGTCACGGTGCACCCGCTGTGCTCATTACTGATCGCGGTGCAGCGTTTACAGCGGAGTTGTTGCAACAAGTCGTCACGCTGACGCATACTGACCACCGAAGGACCACAGCCTATCATCCCCAGACTAACGGCTTAACAGAGCGCCTGAACAGAACATTGGCCGACATGCTATCCATGTACATTGATGTGGAACACAAGACATGGGATGAAATTTTGCCATACGTGACGTTTGCTTACAATACCGCTGTGCAAGAGACCACCGAGTTTACACCATTCGAGCTCGTTTACGGACGTCGAGTTACAACCCCCTTAGACGCCATGCTCCCGGTAGACCACGGAACCACAAGGAATGACACCACTGAAGAGTTCGTCGAAAAAGCAGAGGAAGCTCGCCAGCTTGCTCGGAATCGCATCCGCACCCAGCAGAATACCGACGCCTGCCGTTACAACCGGACCCGACGGAACGTCCAGTACTCACCAGGCGACCGCGTGTGGGTGTGGACACCTATCCGACACCGTGGGCTCTCGGAGAAATTGTTGCGCCGCTATTTCGGCCCCTACGAAGTCGTACGCCGGCTCAGTGATGTGAACTATGAGGTGGTGCCTCAAAGCTCTGACCCTAGTTCGAACCGACGCCGTCCCCGTGCTGAAGTCGTCCACGTAGTACGGATGAAGCCGTACTACGCACGCGAGGGATAAGCAACTCTCACAAACCGCTTCAGCATTGTGTACATTCCTGTATGTCTCTTTTTTTTTTCATGTTGCCACCCTTGCCCATATTGCTCGCCCCATGCCCTTGAAGCGACCGGGTCGGTCGCTTTAGAAAGGGGAGCAATGACGCGAAATAAGTTGGCGCGTGGTGACACTGGCCCCTTGAGGCGAGAACGACGAAGTTCGTGGTTGCGCGCGCGCTCTCCGAGGTCCAGCCATTATTAAAGGCTGACGTGTTTTTTGCCTATCTGTTGCTGGTCAACCATTCTAGCTGTACTAGCTGGGTGACAATATATGCTCTGGACTGTGTCAGACGTTTAGAATAACAATCGCTCTGTTAAAATACGCAACACGTCATTAAAACTAGAGCTGTTGAGTTTCTTACGGACAGAAATTTCGGAGGACCAGCGCCTTTAGCAGCCATGCGTTGAAGCATTGTTTTCGGAGGATACGCTATTATGCGCACAAGCAGTGAGATTCCACTTGCCAGGTCATACATAAAGTCTGAAATGGTACCATTGCTTATGTCCGTGTTTTGGTTTAAATGATTCAGAATTTTTAACTTTATTCAATCCTATAAAATTTTAAAAGTTTTGCTGAGACAGAAACTAATAAACGAATCGCAAGAAAAGTACTGCAAGAAGGAAAATTTACACGTGGCCATAAGTAGTTTAGCGAGCGGTTGTTTTTATTTGCTTCTCCCACCGGGTTTCTAAAGTATCTATTCATAAATCCAGAATTGCAATTTTCGAGCCACATAGTCAAAAAATTTAGCGAGAGTACAGGTTTGGTTGCGCAAGCGGTTATCGAGCATTTCTGATTACCGCATGCTACGTCTCGCGATAAAGGCAGCGTGAGTTTACTGATAAATTCAAGCACTGGTGCGTTATCACTACGTCTCGACAGTAATACAGACCCCCGTTTAATCACGCACAGTGATTCACAGGACTCTAGTGTCACAGCGGGAATTCTGAACTTTCGAGTCCAGGTTAGTGGTATGCGAAAGTCACCTGTGCCGGAGCGGACGAACTTGATCAAATCACCAATATTTCTAGACATGTGCGTTATAGTTTCGATAATTCTGCACTGTATCAGTTACATGCCATGTTCTTCAGTCTGGACTGGAGCCAATAAATGTACAAAGCTCACCTTTATACATTTTTTTAGTTAATCCGAAAGCAACAACACATACAAAGCAACTTTCAGGAGGGCCAATTTAAGACATCGGTGTTTATATTCGAAACGCAAATTACATACCTGTGACGCATATCAAGCATTCCCCACAAGTTTGCACTTTTGGAGGGAAAGAATATACAGGACGGGAAATCGACAGCACGAAACCGTAGAATAAAAAAAAAGAAGAAGAAATAAAAGACAGCGGAAACAAAGACGTCTCGTTGTCGTTTCATTTTTCGCTGCTCACTGTGGAGCCCTCGCAACGTCCCAGCAGCTGTCTTAATCTGCAATTCACGAAACGCATTATTCTAATGCGTAGCTTTCGAGAGCAAATACTATAGTGGTCGTGCTGAGAATCTTCATCTCCGCGTACGAGCTCTCCTCGTCCGTAGTGAAAGTTGAGAGTAGAGTATTCACTTCCTCCTCACAGCTCAGTGGCAGTGGGCTCAAAGAGAGTAGAAATATACGCGACGCGGCCGGTGCAGTTGCGGGTACGGAGGCAAAAGCGGCCGGCGCACGTTTCCCAAATAACCCCCAAACGATCCGTCCCGCCCCCATCACACCCCGAGTCTGGCGCAACCCCGAGTGGGCCCTCTTCGCGGACCGCCGACAGCGGCAAGTGCCCCCTTCTCGGAATATCTTAATTCCGGGGTCGACCGAGCCTTTTATGCTGCTTCCCGGGCTTTTTGCGCCGCTCTGGGCAATATACATATCATTAAAGAAACGCGAGCATCCCCTCCTCCCACTTTCCCAACTGCGGGAGAAGGTCTCGGCTGTGTGTCTGTCTGTCACCCGAGCCACGAGCAGCAGACGACGCCCCGCAATTTCACGGCGCAAAGTAGCAGACGAAGCGGTGCTCGCGGCGCCGGCGGTAGGGGGGAGGGGGCCGGTGATTTCCTCGCCGCACGCGATTCGGATGGCGAGGGGCGCGAGAACGCCGCGACCCCGAGCAGCCAATGGGAACGTGCGCCGACCGCCCGGAAGTGATACAAAGCGCCAAAGCGATCACGTGGCTTCCGGCGCCGTCCAATGGCAGGCGTCGTCGGCTACTCCCAGCCGCCTCCCCGGTTCAGCATTTTCGCTCTGTTTGTTCTTCTTCGGTCGATTTTTTTCGCATCTTCTAGCGATCTCGCGCTCCCGCGCTGCCGTCGCCGGTCCGCTCGCGGTACCGCCGATCTAATTTGAACGGGCGTCCGTAAAAAGCGACGAAAGGAAGCGCATTAAGCGGCGAGAATCTTTGACCGAGTTCAAAAAGGTGGGCACAGCCGTTCGTACCGATGAGACGCGTTGTCGGAACGGGGCCGGCATGAAGCAGGGTGACTCGGAGGCCGCTGAGGAGTCCGGGCCTCTAGAGGCCAAGACGTCATCGGGTGGTCGACCGTCGGCATTCACGCCGGTTCCCGGTACTGCGGAGAAGCCCTGTTCCCCGGTCGAGTCCTCACCTGCTCAGGCCCCCGTCATGGGACCCCAGCTGTTCCGGCCGTTCCTGCCAGCCATGTTTCCCGCCCTGGAGCCGGCGCTGTTCTGCCGCAGCCTGACGGATTTCGCCTTGAATCCAGCTGCCTTGCCCATGTTCTGTGAGTACAAACAAGCAGTTTGTGGTGTCGGCTTTTACCCAGATGCTGCTTTGCTAATTTCGAATAACTGCACACCACAATCACTGCGCTCAGGACTCTAACAATTGAAATAGACCACTGAATGAGCCGGTAAAGCTAAGAGTGGCGTCGTTTACAACGTTAATGCGACATAACCATAACTGGTTGATTATTAAAATTTCGCAGCTTAGCTAGCAAATGGCGAATGCCACGTTTTAAGGAGCGAAGGAAACGAACGGGCACTAAACGCGTTTTTATCGCGTGCGAATGCCACTCGCACAGTCACATAGGCGGACAAAAGGATTATGTATGCCGCTAGAAAACGTAAATGCTAACATGCAACAACTTCTAGTACACCAGGTTAACATTAGTTAAGGTAAACTTTGCACCAAGCATCACTAGCTTTTTTTTTTTTTTTTTTTTTGTTATGGCCTTTGTTCGCAAGCTTGTTGAACTTCGTTTCGATAGTTAGTAAATGCAGACTGAGCATGAAGGCAAGCCTAATATTTACTCTGCAGTGTCATCACAAACAGCACCGAGCAACTCATTAATTTGAACGTTTAATAATATACTGATAAAGATTATGTTAACGTTCTGTGCACTTTTTGACAAAGCATAAGTGTCATATGTTATCGACGAAATCTAGGCAGCACCAGCGATGCTCTGCTACTTCAGCTTCACTGCTCGTTGATGGCCTTTGCGGCAAAGCCTCCTTTAGTCCTGCGATGCTGAGAAGCAACAGGTAGCGAACTACACATATGAGGCTGAACAAAAATAACACAAATGTGGGAAAACTTCAGACATGCATATGCATAAATAAGAAAAACGTAAAATATGTAGACAGTGACATTTGATGGCTACACACCAGAGTTGCGGAGAGGTAACTCCGGAGTTGGAATGACATTTTCAAACACTCGGAATGGAATGGGAATGAAATCATAGCACCAGTCTGGCAGACAAAATGAAAATGTAATGGAAGCCCACGATTCCGGAATGGAGTTGGAATAGAATGTACTGATAGTGGTGGATCACTAATAGTTGAGTTTAGGCGACACCACAAAATCGGTATATTTTTGCCAATTAAACTAAACTAGACTTGGTCAGGTTATTACATTTCTCAATTTTTGTTCAACACTTAAGGCGCATTCAGCATCTCTCTTTTTTTATTGTCACATTGAACAGCACAATTACACAAAAAGATACATTCAAGGGAATAGTCTCTCGAAACTGGCTTCGCACGATCCCGTTAATATTCGGGCATGTTTAACAATGCTTCAACTCTTGGGAGCCATTCAGCCTGTGGGGTTTGAAACTGGTGCACAGCGATAATTCTATCGATGCTTTCCTTCAAATATAACCTTATCGACTTCGAGTCTATGGCGAACTGCCATCCTACATCGCCATATGCTGTGGAGGCCCAGGAGCATAATGAGGTACAATGGAATACCATCCTCATTTTCAACTGGCAAAAAAATTGTATACCGAAAGAGTCCACAGGTAGCTCTTTCTTGAGAGTACGTTGTAAGATATCCCAGAACAAAAATGGTTCCCAACAATCTAGGAACATATCTTCGATCGGTTCTGGCTTCCGACAAATGAAACAATGAGTCCCCTAAGGTACTAAAAATCTCGCTGTATGTGGCTGCTTCGGCCGCGGTAATTATCAACAACATGGTATTCTACACATTCTACATTTCTGATGACCCGGGAACTTTTCTTTGTTACCGTGAGTAAGTGCATTATAGAGACAGCAACATATCATCATCATCATCATCATCATCATCATCATCATCATCAGACTATATATATATATATATGTTCACTGCAGGCAGAAGGCCTCTCTCAGCGATCTCTAATTACCCCTGTCTTGCGCAAGCTGATTCCAACTTGCGCCTGCAAATTTCCTAATTTCGTCACCCCACCTAGTTTTCTGTCGTCCTCGACTGCGCTTCTGTTCCCTTGGCACACATTCTGTAAATCTAAGATGGTTCACCGGTTATCCACCCTACGCATTGCAAGGTCTATCCAGCTCCATTCTTTTTTCTCTTAATGTCAACTAGAACATCGGCTATCCCCGTTTGCTCTCCGATCCAAACCGCTCTCTTCCTGTCTCTCAAAGAGCCGCTTAAGATTTTTCGTTACGTCGCTCTTTGCGTGGTCCTTAAATTGTTTTCGAGCTCCTTCGTTAACCTCCTAGTTTGTTTCCCATATGTTAGCACCAGCAGAATCCAATGATTGTACTCTTTTCTTTTCAACGAAAGCGGTAAGCTCCAAGTTGTTATTTGATAATGCATACCGAATGCACTCCAACCCATTTTTATTATTCTGTAAGTTTCCTCCTCATGATCACACTCACCTGTGAGTAATTTACCTAGATAAACGTACTCATGTACAAACTCTAGAGGCTGGCTGGTGATCCTGAATTCTTGTTCCCTTGCCAGGCTATTGAACATTATCTTTGTCTTCTGCATATTCATCTTCAACCCAATTCTTACACTTTCTCGATTAAGGTCCTCAATCATTTGTTGTAATTCGTCTCCATTGTTGCTAAATAGGACAATGTCATCTGCAAACCGAAGGTTGCTGAGATATTCGCTGTTGATCCTCACTCCTAAGCCTTCCCAGTCTAACAGCTTGAATACTTCTTCTAAGCATGCAGTGAATAGCGTTGGAGAGATTGTGTCTCCTTGCCTGACCCCTTTCTTGATAGATAACTTTCTACTTTTCTTGTGAAGAACCAACGTAGCTGTGGAATCCTTGTATATATTTGCTAAGATATTTACGTATGCCTCCTGTACTCCTTGATTACGCAATGGCTGTATGACTGCTGGTATCTTTACTGAATCAAATGCCTTTTCATGATCTATGAAAGCCTTGTAGATAGGCTGATTGTACTGCGGAGATTTCTCGATTGATTACATGGATATGATCCATCGTAGGGCAACCCTTCCTGAAGCCAGCCTGTTTTGTTGAATAATAGAAGTCCAGTGTTGCCCTGATTCTATTGGAAATTATATTGGTGAACATTTTATACAACACTGAAAGCAAGCTAATCGGCCTATAAGTCTTCAGTTCTTTAACGTCGGCCTTCTTATGGATTAGTACAATGTTGGCATTCTTCCAGCATTGCATATAAGTGTCGCAAGCTTTTCAAGCATATCCACTCCATCTTTGATTAAATCGACTGTTATTCCATCTTCTCCTGTAACTTTTCTACGGGTCATGTCTTGCAACATTTAGTTGGAATGAACTCCAACTTGTCTGTTGAGAAGTTAAGTTAGTTAACTCCTTAATTATAGTGAACCGATTATATTTAGTCAAGGAGTTAAGTTGCCTAGAATTATTCGATTTAATAGCATGTTTGACCCTACGACGAAGAGATGGAGGCCAAAAAGGGCCACTTCGCGAACTGTCGCACCTTTCGGGAGTCTATCGGTGATTTTGAAAGCGCGCCATGTTTTCTTTTTCTTTTTTTTCCGCCCACTGACGAGTATCCACAAGGTGCGATAACAGGCGATAAGAAATGAGCGCTGGATAATGGTGTCCGTTAATATGCCAGTAAATGTTAAACAAGAAAAGGCAGCAGACTTTCGGGATTCCTTCGGCTCGGAACACATTTATTGCGACAGCAACATTCTCCATGAAGACCACAATCTCAGTCTTGCTTGCCTGCTTTTGCCTCAAATAATTGCTCGGGCCCACTACGGCGGACATGGTGTGATCTAAATTTGTACTTTGCTTTCCTCGAATTATTAATAATTAGAGATATTACAGCTATATCATTGCCCTAAAGAGATAAGAGATAACAAAACGCGTTTATTCTTGCGCAAAAAAAAAGTACGTAACATTAATTGTTACGTCAGTAAGACTTCGAAAGTATGTTTTGTTTTGTCACTAGGCTCGGAAGCTTAAGTGATGACTAATTACGGAGAAAGCGTTTCATTTACTGGATTTGGAGGAATGGAATAGAACAGGCCAGCCACTCCAGGAGTGAAGTGGTCCAACTTTCATCATTCCGAGGAGTTAAAAGGAGTAGCATTAAGAGCATCTACACTCTCCGGAATGAAGTGCAAATGGAATGGAGGGATTCACTCCGCAACTCTGGGAAGACTGGGTACGAAAGATCAGCGTCAGGGTCCGTGAAGCCGTAACCGCGTAAGAGAAGCGCTAATATATTGAGCAATAAGGAATATATCACATGTGTTGATTTTTCTGTAGCCGATTGATCAGTTTTTGTCTCCTCTAGAATGCTGGCTACGTTAATGACCATTATACAGCAGTGTTCTAGTGCTCTTATGGGTTATGGGTTATACAGTCAAGCCTTGTGCTTGAAGATATGCGGATGTCAAGGTTGCTGCGCGTTGCAAGCAATTAAGCGCGCACCTGAAGCCGAGTAACTGCAGAAGTCCAATGGCAAATGTCATCTGTGTATATCGAGAGGCAGATTGTTTTAGGTAAACCATCAGCAAGCTCAATGAGTGTCACATTGAACAACGTCTGACTTACTACTCCTCCCTGAGGCATGCCGCGGTACGTGTAATGTTCAGCTGTGGGTCCCATCTTCTGTTTGCGCAAAAAAACGACCGGCGAGTTATGTAGTCGGATAACCAACGAAGCATGCGGCCGCCTATTCCAGTAGTCTCTAAGGAGGTGACGATGGCATCATGTGCAACACTGTCATACGGGCCTTTCACGTCGAGAAAGAGCGCAGCTGATATGCGCTTACGGCTCTCCTCCTGTTGCACAAACGTTGTGAGGTCAATGACGTTGCCAATGGAGGAACGACCCCGACGAAAGCCTGCCGTGGAAGCGGGGTAGATATTGTAACGCTCGAGATACCATTCTAGACGTGCAAGGACCATCAGTTCCATCACCTTGCCGATGCAGCTGGTGAGAGCAATCAGGGCGATATGCCGCTAAGTCCAACGGAGATTTTCCCGGCTTTAGTAATGGTACCAGCCGACTTAACTTCCATTTCTGGGGGACTGTGCCTCTATGCCACGAGTTGTTAAAGCTGTTCAGGAGCGCTGTTCTTGCCTCTTGTCCAAGGTGTCCCAGGGCAGAATAGGTGACGCCGTCAGGGCCTGGAGAGGATGATCGTTTAGGAACTGCCAGGGCAGCTTCGAGTTCTTCCATGGTAAAGGACACGTCCATTTCCGGTACCTGAGCCACTGAGAGGTCACTTACATCAACGTTGGTGTTGACAGGCTCGCCACTGATTCTCGCACAGAATTCCTCCGCCGCACCAAGCTCTGTTTCAAGATGGAGGGCCAAAGCTGCAAATGTGTGTCGTTGTTGTGGGGATGAACGAAGACCACGTACTGTCCTGTGAAAGCGGCTTCCGAGGGTCCAGTGACTCACAGAATGTCTTCTTTGGAAAGTAGGAAGAAATCGGCGGGAGACAACTCTGGCTAATAAAGTAGCTGGGCGAGCTTGGAAACTCGGCTTAATCTGATAGAAAACTATCGCTAACGTAATGTGATATTGGATGATCAGAACGGTCGCCATCAAAAGCGTTTCTATAACAATCGCACATAAACTATGTTACCCACCTAAACACATCACGCACACCAAGATATATCAAAACCTATAGCGCAAGATTGTAACCGACAGTGTCAAAGGCCCGCTTTAGATCCAGATCCGCTGTAAATGTAGCCTATGGCATACTTGTGCTCTATTCACGTTACAATGTGCACTACACAATCCATAGTTTAACGTAGTGTCGTAGCTGGACTTTCTTGAGAGAGCAGTAACTTTGCATGTGCCGTCTTACAAAACTGCATGTTGCATCCCACAGAATGCGCACCCAACGCAAGTGCCAGGTAACATGCCCTTGACACTGGTTTCGGGACCAAAATGTTTTCGCCGCTTCATCTAAGGCACAGCCGATTTGAGAAGTTGGTCACACATGGCTCGAACGCACTAACACTTATTGTGTGTATTATTATAAACTGGTTCGTTTTAATAAGCGCAAGATTTCACGCAATCTTGGGTACCACTTAAAACGTTGTCGCACATCCTTTACGTAGGCATGGAGCAAAACTGTGTGTGTATATGTACGTGCGAGCTTGTCCTTTCTTTCGCACTGTTCACTTAAGACACACTACGCTAAACTACCCAGGAAGACGTGCGTATATACATGTCAAACTGACATTCTTATAGGAGCTTAAGCATTAGGACGACCACATCAAGAAAGATGTACCAAGCTACTGGAGCAAGCTGCAAAGTCTAGCTGGTTGGTAATCGATCATAATGAAACACATTTCGAAAGCGTGTCACAGCGTCCTGCGTATCTTTCCGTTTCCGTCTGTCGGTATTCTTTTAACACTAACATGCCGCGTAGGTAACCGCTTCAAGTTTGCTTTAGAAAAAAAAAAGAAACCAAACCCATCTACAACAAGCGAAAATTATCGTGCTTCTTTTCATTCAATTGATAAGTAGCATAAACTATCATTGTAGGAGATTTCGCGAGTGACGTACACCACCCTTTGACAGCGTCATGCTTTATCAAAAAAAAAGAAAATACTGCAGCATGTCTGTGTAAATAGGTGCGGACAAGTAATGCTAAAAAGCACTACTAATGAGGCTTCCGTCTACAAGTAGTATATGCTCCTAATGGGAGTTCGAAGTTTATTCTCACGTCGTAGGGACTCTAATGAGGTCAACTTTAATGCCACAAGTAGGGTTCATCCGTTATTCATACATGTCTCACCACACATTCCAGATTAATCGCTCGTGCTCGTGTACGTTCGAGAATGTACAGCATTCATTCGCGACGAGCACATAATTTGATCAGACAGTTTGATCATTTGCTATAAAATGGGCGACAACGCTCAAGAAATTTCAGATACTATAGAGGAGTCTTTGCCCACCAATAACATCATAACACTAATAAGCCGGTGAAATGGAGCGCTGGCAAAAAAAAAGTGAAACAACGACGCGCGCAAACGTGTGATAATGTCTTGTATGTTGGCAATTCAACGATCAACCTCGTGGATTATATGTTCAACGTTTATGAGAACTCTCTCTCTTCGCTATGTAAATATGATTTCTCTCGTCTTAATGAACGCTGCTATAAATATTTAAACTCTGAAGTTTTACGTGCACAAATCACGATCTGATTACGAGGCACGCCGTAGTGTGGGACTCCGGATTATTTTTGACCACCTGGAGTTCTTTAACGTGCACCCAATGCACGGTACAAAAGCGGTTTCTTGCATTCCAACCCAGTCAGAATGCGATCGCTGCGGCAGGTATTGAACCCGCGACCTCGTGCAACAGCAGAGCAACTCCCTAGCCACTGAGTCACCGTGGTAGTTGCACACCACTATAAAAAGTCGCGTTGAAACGGCATTTCAAATATATTTCATACGCTTCGCCCATCGCATACGACGGCCGAGCGCCTCCGCGCACCCTCTCGCCAATTTTCGAGCAATACCGATATCACTGATCGTGAGCCATCGCCCGGGCGAACGCTACATGTGCTTCATCTGCGACCGGGCTCACTCCCGCAGCTTTTAATTGCTCCCAATTGTCGGGTGATGCCGGGGGAAGAAGGGGAATATGAGCGATCGCGCGCGGTCGTGCGTGTAATGGCTGGCGACCAATTGATTGGCGGACAGCTGTTCCCCTTCGCGCGAGTATCGGCCAGGTGTTTAATTGGTCGCAAAAAAACCACCGCCACCCTCTTTCCGCAGCCCCGAAACCCCAACAGCGCCCCGGCCGACGTTGATGACGCATGGCTCGGGGCGAGGGGCCACGCGCGCTTCGGCGGCACACCTGCGCGTCAGACGCCGCGTTCGCATGCGTTCGTGTTCAGTCCTTGCGCCCGGGCCGGCGACGCTAAAGTGGCCTTCACGTGCTTGGTGCAGGGAGGCTTTAACGCGATGGCGTTAAGGACCCCGTGTCGCAGAAAATCCGGCGTTGGTGTCGGCGTCGGTGTCAGCTTGGGCTCGCCGGTGTCGGTGGCGGAATTAATCATCCCGAACCACATCATCCCAAACCACTCCGACCGGGCAGGCCGTACGTGTGGGGCAAGGCGTTAGGGAACAAAAATTAATTTCTCAAAGTAAAATCCGTCAGAAAAATTATAAAGTGCGACTTAACTACATCTTACAGACGTGGATAGTGGTGGCGTGGAGCAGAGGTAGAACACCCGACCTCAAATCTGAAGGTGGTAAGTTCGAATCCTACTACAGTCCAACACATTTTCAGGCACGGAGTGGTGCCTGACACCGGCAAAAAATATATATATTGCCGAGAGCTAGTGGGGCTATACTAGTTCAGGTGCAACCAAACTAGGCAGGCCCACTAAGCTTCATCAAAGCCACTCCCTCACCAGAACAGGAATTGGCCTCCCTGGTGCAGAATTCGGCCACTACCTCCCTCACACGACTCCGACATTTAATCCATGGCCCTCAGTCCCCAGTGCCTGCGGAGCACCTGACCAAGGCGGCGGTCAGACCTGCGACGTGGCAGAGGGTGCTAAGAATCTCTGGGTCCGGACAGGCCGCCAATGGAAACTGAACCTGGCAACGTTCAACACGCGCACCCTCTTGAGTGAGGCTAGTAGCAGGACTATTTGAGGAATTATCAGGCATTGCCTGGGATATTATTGGCCTTAGTGAGGTTAGAAGAACTAGTGAGGCTTACACAGTGCTGACTAACGGCCACGTCCTCTGCTACAGAGGTCTTCCAGATAAGAGAGAATCCGGGGTAGGATTTCTAGTCGCTAACAACATAGCGGGCAACATTGATGAATTCTACAGCATTAATGAGAGGGTAGCAGTCGTCGTAATAAAGCTGAATAGGAGGTACAAAATGAAGGTAGTACAAGCCTACGCCCCAACCTCCAGTCATGATGATGAAGAAATAGAACAGTTTTATGAATATGTTGAATTAGCAATGAGAAAGGTGCAAACTCAATATACTGTAGTCATGGGCGACTTCAATGCAAAAGTGGGGAAAAAGCAGGTTGGTGAGCAAGCAATTGGCAACTACGGTATCGATTCTAGGAATGCAAGAGGAGAATTGTTAGTAGAATTCGCGGAAAGGAATAGGCTCCGAATAATGAATACCTTCTTCAGGAAGCGCAGCAACAAGAAGTGGACCTGGAAAAGCCCTAATGGAGAAACACGGAATGAAATAGAATTCATACTCTGCCGATCCAAGCATAGTGCAGGATGTAGAAGTGTTAGGTAAGGTTAAGTGCAGTGACCATAGGCTAGTGAGGTCTATGATTTCTCTCAATTTGAAGAGAGAAAGAGTGAAATTAGTCAAGAGGAAACAGGCCAACCTGGACGCAGTAAGGGTAAAAGCAGACCAATTCAGGCTGGTGCTCGCAAACAAACATGCAGCTCTAGAACGGGAAGATGAAGATAGCATAGAGCTAATGAATCAAACCGTAACTAGGCTGATCTCAGAAGCAGCAATTTAACTGGGAAGTAAGGCTCCAAGGCAACCAGTAGGTAAACTCTCCCAAGAAACAAAGGACCTAATAAAGAAACGACAAAACATGAAAATGACCAACTCAAGAGATCAGACAGAATTCGATGAACTGTCAAAACTTATCAACAAGAAGAAAGTAAGGGATATTCGAAATTATAACGTGGGAAAGATTAAGGAAGCCGTAAAATATGGACGCAGCATTAACTCAGTAAGAAGCAAGCTTTGCATAGGACAAGGCAAAATATATGCACTGAAAGATAAGCATGGTAATATCATCAGCAATTTCAATGACATAGTAAAAGCAGCGGAATAATTCTATAATGACCTGTACAGTGCCCAAAACAGCCAACCTACTTTCATTCGGAATAGTGACGACCCGGATACAGAGGCTCCTTCTATAACTAGCGATTAAGTTAGAAGGGCCTTGAAAGACATGACCAGGGGAAAAGCTGCTGGAGAAGATGGAATAACAGTAGATTTAATCAAAGATGGAGGAGATATCATGCTTGAAAAGCTTGCGACCCTTTATACGCAATGCCTCACAACTTCAAGTGCACCAGAGAGCTGGAAGAACGCCAACATTATACTTATCCATAAGAAGGGAGACGTTAAATAATTGAAGAATTACAGACCCATTAGCTTGCTTTCAGTATTATATAAAATATTCACCAAGATAATTTCCAACAGAATCAGGGCAACACTTGACTTCAGCCAACCAAGAGAACAGGCTGGCTTGAGGAAGAGATATTCTACGATGGATCATATCCATGTCATCAATGAGGTAATCGAGAAATCTACCTCTCTATATGGCTTTCACAGGTTATGAAAAGGCATTTGATTCAGTAGAGATACCAGCAGTCATAGAGGCATTGCGTAATCAAGGAGTACAGGAGGCATACGTGAATATCTTAGCAAACATCTACAAGGATTCTACAGCTACCTTGGTTCTCCACAAGTAGAAAGTTACCTATCAAGAAAGGGGTCAGGCAAGGAGACACAATCTCTCCAATGCTATTCACTGCATGCTTAGAAGTATTCAAGCTCTTAGATTGGGAGGGCTTAGGAGTGAGGATCAACGGCGAATATCTCGGCAACCTTCGGTTTGCAGATGGCATTGTCCTATTCAGCAACAATGGAGACGAATTACAACAAATGATTGAGGACCTTAATCGAGAAAGTGTAAGAATTGGGTTGAAGATGAATATGCAGAAGACAAAGATAATGTTCAATAGCCTGGCAAGGGAACAAGAATTCAGGATCGCCAGTCAGCCTCTAGAGTCTGTAAAGGAGTACGTTTACCTAGGTCAATTACTCACAGGGGACCCTGATCACGAGAAAGAAATTTACAGAAGAATAAAATTGGGTTGGAGTGCATACGGCAGGCATTGCCAAATCCTGACTGGGAGCTTACAACTGTCGTTGAAAAGAAAAGTGTACAATCATTGCATTCTACCGGTGCTAACATATGGGGCAGAAACTTGGAGGTTAACACAGAAGCTCGAGAACAAGTTAAGGACCGCACAAAGAGCGATGGAACGAAAAATTTTAGGAATAACGTTAAGAGACAGGAAGAGAGCGGTGTGGATCAGAGAACAAACGGGGATAGCCGATGTTCTAGTTGACATTAAGCGGAAGAAATGGAGCTGGGCAGGCCATGTAATGCGTAGGGTGGATAACCGGTGGACCATTAGGGTTACAGAATGGATACCAAGAGAAGGGAAGCGCAGTCGAGGACGGCAGAAAACCAGGTGGGGTAATGAAGTTAGGAAATTCGCAGGCGCAAGTTGGAATACGCTAGCGCAAGACAGGGGTAATTGGAGATCGCAGGGAGAGACCTTCGTCCTGCAGTGGACATAAATATAGGCTGATGATGATGATGATGATGACAGACGTGGATAGCGTCGTATTGTAATTTGAATATACGAGAAAAAAGCCTGATAAGCAGCCAGGGATCTTTGAATGCTATCGCGTTCCACTCTTCAAGGCGAAGTTTAAGCGTCCTCCAATTCTGATGGTGGTGTTCTCATCAGTGGAAGTAACCTGCACGTGTGTAAAGATGTTGTGCAGGTTAATTTAAAAAATTGGTTTACGTGCCAAAGTCACGATCTGATTTTGAGGCACGCCGTAGTGGGGGACTCCGGAAAATTTGGACCACCTGGGGTTCTTTAACGTTCACCTAAATCTAAGTGCACGGGTGTTTTCGCATTTCGCCCCCATCGAAATACGGCCGCCGTGACCGGGATTCAATTCCGCGACTTCGTGCTCAGCAGCCCAACACCATTGCCACTAAGCAACCACGGCGGGTAGATATCCGAATGAGTCTTCCTTTGGTTTTCTGCAAACGTTCGCCAGTTCCCCGCAGGTTTTAACGCAGTTCTAAATAAATTCTCGGGTTTTAACGGTGAACCGCATGCACCCCACCGTGGTGGCTCAGTGGCTTCGGCGCTGCGCTACCGACCATAATTAGAGCTACGTTTAATGATTAGAGCTCGTAGTACTAACGTAGCTCTGAGTAACGTAGCTCTAAATGATTAGAGCTACGTTAGTAAATCACCCTTCCACAATACCAAAATAGCCACTCTTGCCACGCGAAGACGCTTAGTAAGCGAGAAATGATGCCAAAACGAAAGAACGACGAGCGACGTCGTATTGAAACTTGCGCACCAGCAGACCGTGACGTGATGGATTTTCATGCCGTTTGCTCGGACCTAGTTAAATGTATATCGGTAAAAATATTCTAAAAGAGCCAAGGATGGAACTTGACGCGTTTCAAGAAAATTTGCCGAACCGCAATGGGCGAAATGCGAAAAAAAAAATAAGTTTTTGTCATCCGTGACGTCAAGCTGACGTACCGGTTCGGGCGGTTTGGCGCGAAATTAAAAAATGGAACTTCGACTGTCACTTTATCTTCTAATAATCAACATATAACTGCGAAATCAACGGTAGGAGGGTTTTTCAAGAACGCTATTAATCTAAACTGATTCAGTGTTTCATTTTAGTGTTCCTTTAAGCGTTGTCACAAATGTTACACCAAAGCTTCGCCGTCGCTACAGCGTAACGCATGGTTAAGGTGCTTCTTGTCCACGTTCCGGACAACCCGGCAAGCCGTGAGCAGTTCCAGCCGTGAACATACCAGCCTCGCCTCGAACCACGCAGCGAGTAAGCATCAGGCAAAAAGGATTGCCCCCGGAGTACGGACCCCAGACGAACCTGACCAGGAAGGCCACGGCAGTCAACTTTCACAACTACAACCGTCGCAACTGCCACAATGACTGACCGAGTGTCGTCTGCAACGATCGCGCCGCAACGAGATCATCGCGTTAATCGCTCCTCCGACATTCAATTACGGCTTCAGAGAGAGAAAGAGAGAGGGAGATTAGACAACCTCCATTACCCGGTCTACCGTACTTCACTTGAAAACAGCGACTTTTCCTTGAAGGCTGCGAGCCTATTTAGTACCACGAACGTCGCAAAGCTCCTTTGGGAGTCCAGCAGTAAGCCGTGCCAGGTGTCCCTAGATGATTTCAGGCTCTCATTCACGCGAGATCGGGGTCACGCAAGCAAAAAGTGAGAGAGAGAAAGAGAAAAAAAAACGAAACGAATTAATCCGGCAATAGAGTGCATAGAAAAACAGTACAATATAAACGTAGAGTCTATAGTCCCGTCGCCTATACCCTCGCCACCCACTCCACATAAAAAAGAAGAAAAAAGAAAACAAAGAGGCGATGGTATGAAGGAAGTGAGCGAGCGCTGGGGAGAGAAGGCGCACTGGGAAGCCGCGGGCTCCCGCCCCTCTTTCCCCGTGCCCCTTGGCGACTGTAATTAGGCTGGGGCTCCCCAAAATCCACCCCAGGTACAGACAGGGCCACGTCGGCTGCTGCCGCGTCAGGCACGGGACGGAGTGTGAGAGGGGCACTCAGGTATAGAGAAAGGTAAGAGACTGGGGGGCTAGGCCGCAGTGAGAGAGGAGGACTCCATAATGGCGCCATTGATTGCCCGCCGGGTGTAAAATGGGCGGCTGGGACATCCGTCATGCACACCCTGTACCCATCGCGTACTTTGGCCCTCCTTGCTTTCTTTAGCTGCTTTCGAACTTCTTTCTTTTATTTCCTACCTCGCTTTAAGGCGTCTCGGCCTTTCTGGTTTAGGGGCGAGAGAAATCAGGGAGACAGAGAAAGGGACAGGTGATGCTGGGTTTGTTCGGGAAGTATAGGGAACTTACGGTACGCATCTGTGTGTAGGATGCGCGAATGCGGAAAGCAAGCGTAGAAAAATGAACTGGCCCTACTTGTCTTACGTAAGTGACACTTCGCTATTGCGTTTTCCGTCATTGCAAAAAAAAAGAAAAAAGAAAAAATACCTTGTCGGCGCTTTTATGCGCCGGAAGCTAGTTTCTTGCCGTAGCTAAGTTCTAAAGAAAGGAAACGGTAATTATACGCGATTGAGACTACAGCTACGAAAATCAGACACATTATGCAACGCTTCAGGAGCTCTACGATTGTGCGCAGACATTTAGGTGTGGCTTACGCAGTGGCATACAGCCAGCAGCTCGTTTTACGACAGAAAGCGAGTATGTCTATTTCTCTCAGTCTCGTTCAACCTAAAGCAACGAATAAGGTTACTTGTCTCAGGACAACTGATTGATGTCAATAATCTCGGCTGTTTCAAGGCAAACGTTGGTTTGGTATCGACAAAGCTGTCTGCGCTACACTTCTTGTTGCCTTAGCTAAGTCCTAAAGAAAAGAAACGATAATTATACACGATTGAAACCACGGATACAAAAAAATGAACCACTAGAGGTACATTCGTCGCTCGCCTAAATCGAACGACGCATTCCCTGCCTCTGTCCACGTTTTGATGTGTGCGCGGTTTTTCGTTCGTCAGCGGCTCTGAAATATCCACCTATACTTTAACCTCTAGCCTGGCGTACTCGTTCCAAACCCAACTGTCGTTTTCAATCCGCATTCATTTCAGTGTCGTCACCGTGTTGTCAATCCAGTTTCAGAAAGCGCGCTCACTCTGCCATGAGGTAACAGTCCAGCCAAAAACCACGCTCAAAGCGTGTGACAACGCGGCTCCTTATCCGCAGTCCGATGTGCAAACCGTCGCACGCCCTCTCCGTTCAGCTTCGCGCACTCGCCGCGTCGCTGGCGTGCACGCATCGCGGCGGACTCGTTTAGCGGGAGTCGCCTCTTTTTTAATGACCTCCCCGCGGCTTGACTACCTCTGTCCGTGCAATGTGAACACCCATTTAGGGGAGAAAAGAATCGAGGCCGCCCCACTGTGGGTCGGTGTTGGGTAAAGGGAGGAGGGCTTTAATGACACGCGCGTGCAGGCAGCTCGACCCATGGTTTTCTTTTGCGCTGTTCTGCGTAATCGGCCTGCCGGTGCTGCTCCGGGACAGCTGGTGTACGTGCGGCATTTAGCAAGAATCGGTGACGCCACGAGCTGCTCGGACGTGTCGTAAAGCAGAGAAATCTCGCTCTTACACCCGTGGGTTGACAAGGAGCCTATGTATGCGATTAGCGTCGCACACGAGTTCGCTCCGAGATCGGGGCAGCCTTGTTCGCGGAAAAGCGCCTTGTTAACAGGAGGGCCTAAATTATGATCGCGTTCAATGATCAGCCCCCCGCGGCCCTGAGTGGGAGAGTGAGGGTCTGAAGTTCATTTCGCAGGAATATCGACGCATGCCACGCGAAGGACAGCGCGGTCTCGCGTGATATCGTCCCGAGGCAGACAACGGGACGCCAAACCAGCCTTGCGGTTTTTCACGTTTAACGCTACATAACCGTGGCATGTTTACATAACCGTGACATGTTTACATAACCGTGACATGTTTACATAACCGTGACATGTTTACATGAGCGTGACACGGAGTTATTTGTAATTTGTGTGCTCCTAAGTTTACGTACTACGCGACGACTGCGGTTGAAAGGATGCATCCGCCGCCGTCGGCCGTGAGTGGCGTTGGCTATCAATCCCAAGGCTAGATCTATACGCAAATAAATACCTAAGAAAGTGAACTTGGGTATGGTCGCCACTGTAGCTTCAATAAAGTATGACACGCTTAAAGGTTGGACTCTCACCAGCGGCAAGTTGTATTTTCGTCCATTTTTATTTCCGTTTTTCTCATTATTTCTGCATTTCAAAAACTGCAAACTTTCCCTGCTGATTTCCTTGGCTTCATTGCGTGTTGGCTTCATGTGGCTGCACATAACACGAATATGTCACTTTGGGTCAGCTTCAGCCGTAACTTGAGCCAAACCACAAAAGACCGGTCAATGGCGGCCGACAAACAAGCTGGTAAGCGTGTGACGCGCGCGCCGAGTCGCATTGAGGCGATGTAAATGGGGCGTGTCGCGTTGCCTCACCCGATGTAATAAATGGCGCGCGAACAATATAATCCAGAACGAGAACCGGGTACCGCAGCGAGTCTTTGGGTACCGCAGCAAGCATATTCTTTGAAACAAGGGTCGAAAGCTGCGAGAGTTTGCAGGGCTCACACAATCCGAGCGACCGTTTGTAGCAGACGCTTGTGTATACCTATACAATAGAGTGTATACCCATCCCTCTCGCATTTAACTTTACTTCCCTGTCTAAGTGTAGGGCAGCCGACAGGGCGCATTACTGGTTAAGTTCGAAGTCCTTTGAATATTGTTTAAATATCTCTTTATTCTTTGTTTTGACTGTCCGGCAATGGAAACTTCCGCTATTAATTTATGTCGAACCATTATCATCCAGCCCCTCCAACACAGCGCCTTAATGGCTGCATTCCAGTCACACGTTTTATTTCGATAACTGAGGACTCGGTTTCGACAGATTTTCTATTTTGGTTCCCCACACGCCAAACTATACAGAAAGCATCAGAAGATATACATCCTACATGTATAGGAACTGATGGGCAATCTATTCTGCTATCATATACTTCGACCTTCGACGCCGATCGAGTACATGAAAGGAAGTTTTTTTCAAGCACCCTACGAAATGAAATTGCGATGACGGAATGACTGTGGGAGTAAAAATGGAGGGCGGGCCGTATATACTCGGTAAGCCGGCCGGTGGATGTATGCAAAATCCCGCGATTTTTGTTTTTCAGTTGCAAGACGTAAACGCTCGCCCTGAAACCCTCCTTATTGATCCCTTAAAGACCATCTTGGAGCAACGCCTCAGCCAAAGGGCTGCGGGAGGCGAGGGTTGCGCACCCTTAATCGACGATTTGCGCTCCCACAATCTCGGAGCAGTTTAATCTCGTTCGCCGCGCTTCGATTACGACGTGTACAGGCGCCCGCGCTCTGCGCACTGCTTGCTTCTCGCGGCAATCGCTGAGGTCGCCGCCTCAGCCGGCGGCTTCGGAAACATTTCGCCGCGCAGTCACTTAAGCGATTTTTAATAGCGTTTCCCCAGTATACTTCGTTCTGTTTTCGCCCTGCTAATCTTCTCGCCCGGACAGGTCTTTTGAGGAGCCATCCTCTGCATAATGCATGCGCGCGCGAAAGGGTTAGGCGATCATGATGACGATCCCGAGCAGACTCGATGCACTCTCTCCTTTTTGCAACCGATCACAGCCGCTCGCGTGTTGTAAGGCGGAGACCTACGAATATTACTCGTATTTTGTTGCTAAGAAATTCCTCCCTCCCACAGGTGCCAGTATGGCCTAAGTGAGCAAAAGGCTCTGAGATTCGTGCCCCGGCCCCCACCTTTAGCAGAACACAAACACATATATATCACTGAAATGTGAATCGGGCCCATTTCATCTAGAGAGCGCGCCTATATTCGGGCACCATATACGCCATGTTTCTTCGAGCCTCCCGTACGCCTCCCTCTTACATAATGTAGCGCCTGTCATCCCTGCTATCGGGAATGCATTTAGGGAAGCCAAAATAGGCAGTTATCAGCGTTTCAAGCAGTTCTCCCTTTGTAAAGAAACATTATATTTAATGTAAAAGATAACCGTAGCAAACAGGAAACTTTCAGGAACCGTAAAAGCATGAGATGTTAAAGGAATTTCAGAGGCAAACAAGCCTCCCAAATCCACTGTAGTTCAACGCACAGTGTGAATCACTTGTCTAGAGTGGTCAATCGGTTGATTTCGTCGCTGTAGTTCAACGCACAGTGTGAATCACTTGTCTAGAGTGGTCAATCGGTTGATTTCGTCGCCATCTTTCGTGAAAAAAAAAGTACAAGCAGGCGCCGCAAAGGGACCACGCGTGATCGTGCCGCGTGCTCTGTTGAGGCGCCATATACAACAAAAAGATCTTGAATCCAGCAGCTACCGCTGCGTAGCTGCTGTGGAAGCTCGCGCAATCCACAGCCGGCCATCCGACCACTCTAGAAAAGTGTTATTCATGCTGTACTCCTTCGTCGTCTTCGTCTTCTGAAGACTGTCGCGAAGTGAACCAAAATGTCACAAGACATTCAGTTATTCTTCTGTCTAAGACTCGTAGCCTGCTTGCTCCAGAATGCATGCATTTCTAACAAGTTCTGACATATCGCACAATGCTCTAAAACGTAGGCACAGCTTCGCACCAGTGGCGTAGCCAGAAATTTTGTCCGGGGGTGGAGGGGGCTGTGGTCACTGGAAGGGTGACTAGAATCTGCAGCAGTATTTACACATTTACATAGAACCTACTGTCGCAATGAGAGATATGGGCATCTATTCCGGTGCTAAAACCTAAAACACTCCCTCGATGTCGCTGTCATACTTGTTTAGGTACCTTGCAGAAAGAGCAGGCTGTTCGATTCCAGCGATGTCCGTCATTTCGTCAGGAAGTATGGAGAAGCAGCCTGGTTTTGTATCTAGGATTTCTTTATAATTTCACCACAAATTTCTATAATTTGGTTTTGTGCATCTGGGCTTAAATACGAGGCATTACTGGGGCAACTTTCCAAATGGCTCTTTAAATATGTATCTCCACAATCAGCTCGCATGCGAAGAAGCACTCTGAAAATGCCTGTGTTTTCAGCGGAGACTATGCTTAAATCCATAGGACCACTGTCCATGTGGCCACGGAGGGCCAGACCTTGTCACCCGCAAAAAAAAAAAAAAAACGTCCTCATAATAGGCCGTTTACTTTCTTCTGTTTTCTCATAGTTTACTTTGCCTGCCCTGATCCAGCTGATCATTCACATTGGACACGCTTCCTGAAAATGTTTGGAGAAAATCATCAGCTGCTAGCTGACAGTCACGGTGATATTTAGTATTTTCGTGTGTGTGGAGGATTGCGAGCGCGTGCTTCCATTTCTGGAACGGCTTGACACGAGGGCTCCAGTGCGCGCTTGTTGGCCCAATTTTATAAAAACATTAACCCCATAAAGTTCCAGAATTGAAAATCTTTTAAAGCACGCCTTTGGAAATGTCAGTGCACCTTTCGCGTCAAAAGTTTATGAGAACTGTATACCCATAAAGTTTCGCATTTGAAATCCATGCGCTCCGTAGATTCCGCGGCTGCTGCGAGAAGCCGCAACGCGCGCGCTCGCTATCGAAAAGCCCTTGAAAGTGTATGCTCGGATGGGGCTCCTTGCGTTACGTGACTCCAGGTGCAAGGGTGTTGCCACGAAATCCAGCCCGAGTTCGTAATGTTCGTGCCGAAATGTCTTTTCGAGCGTGAAAAAGACACTGTAGACAAAATCCAGAATGCATCCCGGCATCGGTGGTATAGTTTTGGTCGGTGGTGCATGCCAGCACGAAAAAATTTCGGCGGCGGCTGAAGCCCCATCAGCCCCCCCCCCCCCCGGCTACGCCCCGGCGTCGCACAGCTGTCTATATCATGTTCGCTTACGCTTTTCGTGCCCATTAGGCATCTCTTAGAATATACTCCGCGATTTGTCGTTCCCCTTTCCTTTGTTTCATTTATTTCTGACACTTCCGATTTGTATTTCATTTCACGAGGTGTTTAGAGTGCAACTGGCATGTTGGTTTACGGTTCCGACACATCCTAAGCAAACTGTAGGGGATGAAGAGATTACTCCGAGCTGTTTCTTTTGATCTAGGTAAACCTGGCCTGCGGCTTACCTACCCTTCCATGGCATTGAAAGAGCTATGCAGCAGGACTAAGGAAATATTCCCCGAACCGCGTTTTCCCTGCCTTCACTCCGCTTCTTTGGAGGCGTTCGTAGATGGCGGTAATAACTTACGAGTAAGATGCGCTCCGCGATGGCCCCGCGATCTTTTCATCTATAAGAGCCCAACGTACGTATGCTGTCGGGGGGTCGCTCAGCGAACGTGGCGTGTTAGACAGCAGTATTGTTAGACGACCCACGTCTTTCCCAGTCCTCACCTATAGCGATGTCGATACGCCGGTGGGTCATCTCCGTTACAACAACAATTGCGAGTAATCACTATGAGCGGGAATCGTTCGACCAATGGGGGGACTCTTTTGTTCATCGGAGCCGAGGTATTCTGCTCGTCAGGAACAATGCGAGACTCATTCGAGCCTCCCCAGAAACAAACGCCCACCGCACGGTTGCCGATTTGAGCAAAAGGGTGTGCCCGGAGGCTTTCGGTGATCGACCGTGCGCACACACGGTCACGGATTTGTACGTTCGACGCATCTTATTCTCGTGATCGCGGGCCAGCGAGCACGAGAATACCGGAACGTGCGTCCAAACCCGGATGTCGGATTCACGAAAAATTTCCGTCGTGCGCAATGTTTGTTGCAGGCTAATACTTTTCGCCATTAGTTCACTATTACTTTTATTATTTCATTAATCAATCAATCGTGCAGTCAATGAGGACGCCGGCAAAGCACTCAAAAGCAGGTTTAACAATACTCCGCATGTCCCGGTCGTATGTGGCCCAGCGTTCTGCTTAAAAAGAAAGAAAGAAAAAGATTGCGATATTCGATAACAGGCCAGACGAATGATCCGAAAGTAACGGCAGCGTAAGCGCATCTGGGACCGAAACCACAAAAGCTTTCCGTTCGTGAGAGTTGTTCCTCATGGACCAGCCGCCTTCTCTAATTATATGTCCAACATTACGATTGTCTGGCGCCTGCTATCGGAAGCTATTCTAGCGTAAGAACTTTCTTGTTAATACGGGTGACGAATAGAGGGACACTTTAACGTAGTGGGAAAAGGTTCCATGCGTACATATATGTATTTATGCTAACAACTTTAAAAGAAGACTAAGCGCTAACAGATGGTTTGTTTTTACTCAACCTTCATAGAAAGCTTTTTTTTGTGTGTACTTTTGCTATAGTAAAGCAGTTCATATATCTTTGCGTACCTAGGCCGGATTCACAAAGCCTTTAGTTCGTAAGCGCTGTTTGCCACTGGCCGGCCGCGTTCGCTAACAAAAAGTCCAACATTGCGATACGCTGGCATCTACTCTTACGAACAGTTCTAGACTAAAAGATTTTTCGGGAATACGGGCCCTGGTTCTTCCGGAGGGATCCCACAGACTCCGCAACACCCGAGTCACATGTTTCAGCAGAGCGTTTGCGCTCCGCTCCGCTCAGGCCGGCGTATGCTAGCAATTTGCACATGATCGACCGCTTAGTCAGAGCACTAGTGCAAGTGCGCACAACGCTTTAGCTCGCTCCGCCATAAAGCTGATTGAGGGAAGCTTGATGCGCCCGCTCGGCTTCTTGGTCGCTTTGCAGCCAAGCTGATAGCGCGTGGCTCTCGTCTCAGCGAGACGCGCGTATCAAAAATGCACGATACACCCAGTTCCCTGCAATGCCTCAGCGCGTGAATTCTGAGCGAAGCGGAGCCGTAAGCGACGCTCTACTAAAGCTGTCTAATGACAGTGCTAAGCATATCCACTGCCAATACCTCCTTCAGTTATACGACCAATCGAATGTTCTTTACAGAAGCAGTAATCAAGGCTGGTCATCGCTTGAACGCCACGGTATACTGCTCAGGAGCTGTTCGCATTTCACAATCGGGCAAATTAATCCACCAATCAAGTGGCAGTTCAGGTTATCTGTGGCTGGATGAAATTTGGAGTTCTCAAGCGCGTCAAACTGAGCCAGGAATAGCCTCTACAATCACAACGCCACGTAAAGCAAGGATTGCAAAGGGTCCGGATTTTTGCATAAGCGCATCTCGCCATGGCAGAAGGGAACTGCTGCAGAGACGGACTTATTTCATTGCCTACCAGTGAATAAAAGACCGGACGAATCATGCAAGCAAAGAAATAAACTACTTTATTGAACGAAGTCGACAAGTAAACGTTATCTTGCTGCAAAATCCGAGCAGAATCAAAGTAGCGATAAGTGCTAAACCATCTTTTAAAGTTGTCAGATTGAACAAATTATGTACATCCAACGCACATGTCGGAATCTATATGTGAAGAGAAGCTTTAGAGAGATAGATATAGGAATTATTTTCAAGAAACTTGAAGAGTAAGTAAAGCGTCGTAAGTCTCTCTTTTCCGAGGCAACCTTTAGCGAAGCGGCAACTACGGGTAACGGCGATACGTACAATTTTGTTTACTCTCGTGGTATGCAACGTATAATGTCACGCAATGTTTATGTTTATCCCCCACAAAGATCGCAACTTTAATCTCTGCACATCATCATCATCATCAGCCTATATTTATGTCCACTGCAGGACGAAGGCCTCTGCCTGTGATCTCCAATTACCCCTGTCCTTGCGCTAGCTGATTCCAACTTGCGCCTGCGAAGTTTCCTAACTTCATCGATCCCACCTGGTTTTCTGCCGTCCTCGACTGCGCTTTCCTTCTCTTGGTATCCATTCTGTAACCCTAATGGTCCACCGGTTATCCATCCTACGCATTACATGGTCTGCCCAGCTCCATTTCTTCCGTCGGAGTCATGTGGGAGGTAGTGGCCAAATACTGCACCAGGGAGGCCGATTCTCTGCACATTTTACGCTTATTCACTGCACCGCTCGCTAAGCCACTATGCCTAAGCGTGAGCACCAAGTTAGGCGCATGCGCAGTCTCAGACGTGCACGCAGCGAAGTCACGAATACAAAGGCGATGTATGCTGCTTGTAGAGGGAAGAATGGTGGTGATAGGTTCATGCACAAAGAAGTACGTCACATATCTAGCTATACATCTATGGGTCTAAGGACACCCAGTGGCACATACTGAATAGGCAAATCGAGTAATCTAATGAATGCGTTTCATGTTCAGCGCTATTCCATTAAGAGGTCAGTGTTCTTCTGAAACATCTGTGAGCCGACATTATATATCCATAGTTTATGTTGTTCATTTGTTTCTTTTGTTATGGCAGAGCAAAGGTACGCTGTCTGGTGCTACTATATATATATATATATATGACCACATGAAGCCAACAGACAATGAAGCCAAGGAAAGCATCGCGGAAATTTACTGTGGTTGAAATTGGAATGTACAAAATAATGAAGAAAAGGGAAATGAAAGTGGAAGAAAAGATAACTTGTCGCCGGCGGGAGCCGCACCCGCAACCTCCGCATTACGCGTGTGCAATTGTGCTACGGCGACGGCCATCAATTCGTCCACTAACTTGGGTATTTATTTTTACCAGATCTAGCCCTGATGATGATGATGATGATATGATGATGATGATGATGATGATGATGATGATGATGATGATGATGATGATTTACTGGCATCCCCTTTGAAACGGGGCGGCGACAAATAGTCACCTAGCCTGCTTGATTTAATCAGGTATACTATACATGTTCTTTATCTAGCATTTTTGAATACCTCTCATTATTTTTCTTTTTCAAAAATTTACCTTGTACCGCTGCCTATGATTTTAAGAGATCAGGTCGTATCCATCTTTTCCCTGCTTTTTTTCCACCAGTACTCTAATCGTCTCTTGCTGATCTCTACGGCTGATCTGTTTATGTTTGCTTCCACTTTAAACCCAAGCGCTTTTGGTAGTTGCACGTTACCTACGGTTCTCGCTGGGTGGATCCCGTCGCATTCCATTAGGATGTGCTGAGTAGTCTCTGGATCTTTACTGCAGCATACACATGTCTCATCTAGTTCCGAATATTTGTTCTGATATGTTTTCGTCCTTAGGCAACCGGCTCGAGCCTCAAATAGCAAGGCACTGCCATTTGTGTTATCGTACAGATTTTCCCTTCTAATTTCTTTCTTCTCATTCTTGCAAATCTCCATTGTCCTTTTCGTTTCCATTCTTTGCATCCAATTCACGGTCTCTATTTCTCTCACTTTCTTTCTGATGACCTCTGGTTGTCTATTTGCAGTTTCGATTATCCTGTACTTGGTTGCCAACTTCCTTGACCTCTTCCTCCATTCTGTGTCCACGCTTTCATGTAGAGATACTTGTGCACTTTAGCCGCCCATTTATTTTCATCCATGTTCCTGAGCCTTTCTTCAAAACTAATTTTGATTTGTGCTTCTCTGACTTCAAAAGAGGCCCAACCCATGTCACCATGCACTGCCTCATTTGTCGTATTACCGTGTGCTCCCAAAGCCAACCGGCCTACTGATCTTTGGTTAACTTCTAAACCCGCCAATATATCCGATTTTAAGCATATAATGGCATTTGCGAATGTTAGCGCTGGCACCATTACTCCTTTCCAGATTCCACGCACCACCTCATACTTATTGTGTCCCCACAGTGCTCTGTGTTTCATTATTGCTGCCATTCCGCTTCCCCTTTATTTTCAGATTATCTTGGTGGTTGCTTGAGTAATTCTTTCCTTCGTTTATGTGTACGCCGAGGTACTTATATTGCTTCACTATGGGTATTACATGCTGTTGAATTGACACCACGAAGTTACTCGTGTGTTCATTAAAGATCATAATCCCTGATTTCTCTGTGCTAAACTTAAGGCCTAGATTTGTCGCTGCGTTCCCACAGATATTCGCAAGTATCTGTAAATCTTTTTTATTGTCCGCTAGTAGCACAATGTCGTCTGCATACATTCAGTCCAGGGACCTTCTGTTGCACCATTTCTCCATTACGCATGTAGGATAAATCAAAACCTAATTCGCTGTTTTCCAGTCGTCTTTCTATGCCCTTGACGTAAAGCGTGAACAACAATGGTGACAGAGGGCATCCTTGCTTCAATCCTTGGTGAATTCCCACCATTTCATTTCCTTTTCGGCCTTCCCATGCCACTTGTACTTGGTTGTCTCGATATATCTCCCTCAGCAGCTCCACAAAATTGTCATCTATGCCTTCGTATTGAAGAATATCCCACAACAAATCCCTGTCTACGTTGTCATAAGCTCCTTTAATATCTAGAAATGCTATCCATAAAGGTCTTTTATGAGCTACTGAAATTTCTATGCACTGAGTTAGTACAAACATATTGTCTTCTAAGCGTCTGCCTGGCCTGAACCCATTCTGTAGTTCCCCCAATACACCGTTTTCCTCCACCCACTTCGACAGTTCTAATTTTATGGCTTGCATTGCCATTCTATATATCACCGACGTTACTGTAACTGGCCTGTACTGAGCTCGTCTTATCCTTATCTCCTTTGCCTTTGTAGATGAAATTCATCTTGCTTTCACGCCATCCAACGGGAATATTCTTTGTTCTAATCACTTGCTCTATGGCATCAGTCAGCAGTGCCTTGCTTCTTGGACCGAGGTTTTGATTAGCTGATAAGCCCTAGCAGTGTTAGTCAGCGCCACTCAGAACCATGGTGGGCGGATGTGGAACCTCCTCTTTAGCCCGATGGCGTCACGTAACACGTAATCTTGGGAGAGCAGGCACGTAGCTAATGAACCCTCGCATGCTACCTGATGACATCAAGGCTGCCTCTTTCTTCTTTCGTTATATATATATATATATATATATATATATATATATATATATATATATATATATATACGCCAAAATTGCGACCGATCCAGCAGCAGCAGCAGCCACGCCGGACCAGCGAGGGTAGCCAAGGAATGCGTCGCTTTAAAACTCAGGTCAATATATTGGAGAGCGTTTTGCGGAACTAACCGCATGGATTGAGGCATTATGGTAACCATTGTCATGCAGCACACGCACATTTTATACGAGAAGAAGAGGAAATGAGGTGCCCGATTTTCCTTAGTCATATTCACACGAAGCCCACAGACAGTCGCTATAGAAGGCCAGGAGGACAGGCGCCGTTGTAGCTCAATTGGTAGAGCATCACTGCCACCAGCGGCAAGTTGTCTTTTAGTCCACTTTCATTTCCATTTTGCTTATATATTTCTGCATTTCAATTAGTACCACACTTATGTTCTCCTATGCTTTCCTTGTCTGCATTGTCCATTGGATTCCTATATGGTTGTGACAGGCATTTTGCCGCAACGTGTGTCTACCCATCACTCCGCTTTAGGCGCACTCCGACTAAATTGTTTCGTGCCTGCGCCGTCGGCGGCAAAATGCCGGCACTGAATGTCGCGGGGGTTATCGCTGTTCCCCGAAGAAGCGCGTTTACGTGCGCGTCCCCCCCCCCCCCCCCCCAATCCCGCATTCGAGTGCAGGTGTTCTGCGCGAATCGAAACACCCCTGCTGCCTCCCCCATGCGCGTTGAGTGTATAGTCCATCTACACACGATGGGAGGAATCAAACGTCGTGGCCATTCTTGTACAACCGTCGTCGACAGAAGAGGTGGACCTCGCTCGTTCGCGAAATCTGCTCGTCCCACCGCTCGCTTTGATTACTCGTCGACATCGCGGTCATTGCGATGAAGTGCGACATTTTATAGGCGAGGTGCTTCGGGGCGATCGCCTCCTCGTCCGCATCGATCCTCTAAAACGAATCGCTCCCGCTTTTGGGCAGTGGTTTCACCTGAAAGTGGGCCTCCTCTAAAAGAAATAGAATGAGCGCGGGCGGGGATATTGAGAAGGTCCGAGAGTACCATCTGCGGCTGCAAATGCATGATCTTTCGTGCCCGCGCATTAGACGAGGGCCATCTTAAGCAGCAATTTGTTTGGTTCAGCGCTCGGGAAAACCGGGTCTATACGTGGACTGCACGGTGGGCACGTTCTAGCACAACTGCATCGAATGTTTTAAGAAGGGGGCAGACGTTGCGACATAACACGAAAGAGAGCTGCGCCCCCACCGGTCTTTTTTTTTTTTTTTCAGTACTGCTGTGAATGCTTAGAATGAACACATAGTACACTTAGTACTATGCTTAGTACACTTAGAATGAAGCTCACGCGCATAGACAGTCGTACACGCAAATATTCAAATGCTTAAGAGTTTGTACAATCCTTAATGAATTTAATGGACGAGACATTTAGCCGACAGTTCAATGCACGGCTGTCTGGCGAGGCGTATACATACTGAAGCAAGAAGAAAAACACTCAGCAAAAACAAGAAACAATAAGAAAAAAACGACTGTTGACGTTTGGTGACGAAAAAGATAGAGAAGATAGCAAAGAGAGGAAAGGCCGGGAGGTCAACCAGACGAGCGTCCGGTTTGCTACCCTACAGTGGGGGTAAGGGAAAGACATTGCAAGTACCATTGGACGTGCCCGAGCCCTCCGAACAGACGTCGCATTCTTCATTTCTAATCCCGACTCACGAGATAGCCGGATCCTTCATGGATCCTCTAGTCTGAGCTGTCTGCCACTCTATAAAACAGCCATCGTTATCGCCTCGTCTAAACGGACTCTGTCACTGTTCAATGGTATTAGATTGGCGCAACCCGCTTGTGAAAGCCACCACCACATACGTGCTACCTCATCGAAATAGCCGCATTTCCTTAGTGTACTGCGCGCCCGGCGTGGCTGCACGGAACTGCAGTGCGGGAAATGGTACTTCGACAGACGGCAGGGAATGATTCTTATAACCCTCCCATACTTTCACCCCCGCTCTCACATCATATACACTGCCACGACGAGCGGTCGTCTTGTCCGAGCAAGGCGGTGGAGCGAAGTTGTTTCCGAGAGCGGGGTGGGCGAGTTCGCCGAATCTCCGGTTTCGATGAGATTTTGTATATGCGCGCCTCGCTCCTTCCCCTTCGCCCGCGCTTGATATTCGAACGGACGATGGACGGCCACTTTGAGGGAACGACTACCATTCACGCGACCTACCTCGCTTCTCCTACCATTCCCAGATGGGTCTCCTATAGGAGTGAACTTGAGAATGGCCCATCGCTGTTTCTATCGAATAAAGCATAAATTTAACTTGAGATGCCGTACTTAACAACGTGGGGTCCACTTGATCTGTAAACCAAGAGGGACGCAGAGCGATAGGGCACGGGGAAAGTTCGGACCACGTTGTGGCTCAGACTCTCATCAATGCTACCCGTCGGCCTACGTTCCGTAACCCCGCCTCCCTTTCGTTTGATTTTTCTCCTAACTGTGTTAGACACATTTTGGGTTTCATAATGATTACAGGTCCCAGGTTTTGTGGTCTCCACGTTAACCGAAACTGCGTTCGTGGTCATAAGAAAACGCTGTTACGGGCCGCACCTTCTCATTTTCGCATCGTTTGAGCCTTGGATATATGGCTATGTCCTGGCGCTGATATGGCCGTTGAGTTACACTATAGTAGAGAGCAGTTCGAAGGAAGCGATGGCGGCCTTCAAATAAAACTGACACTAGCGCAAGAAAAAGTGCATGCTGAGTTTTAATTATTAGCCCTCATTAACAGTCGTTATAACTAATCTGCGAATTCTCACGTTATGGCGTTCATCCTTTGTGCAGATACATCCTTTATATGCCTACATTAAAACTTGGAATACGTTTTAGACTAATCTACCTGGAAGATACGGTCAACAATGCCGCTTAGTTCCTTTTTTTTATTTTTTACGGGACACATACGTTTGTTCAGACAGCTCTATGAAGTTATCTCTCTCTTCTTTTTCTTTCTTTTTTTATGCTTGTGATCGCAATAACTGTGCTATGTGTATCGATCGCACAAAACTCGAAGCCTGAGATGTCTGCTATTTTATCAAATGATACAATGTCCAGAAATTCAATAAGTGCACCAGAAACACACTTCAAGTAATGAGCAAACTTGAGTATTGCTTATGTAAGTATTAGTTTGGTTGCATGACAGGAATTGCTAGGTCTCGTGAAGGGGTACATTACAGGGGAGCTGTTTGGCGCAGTCATCGACTCTGCACTATTTAGTGTCTTTTTTATGCAAGTGATTGTGATAACTTTCAGCGTGTAATACATGTCTTAGACCAATTAGGCCCACTATTAAGCAGTCTGGAGTCCTACGCCCGCTCTACTACTTGGACATGCTTCAATGGACGCTGTGCGTTGTCTGTTTGATACACATTGTCTTATTGGTACCTATATACCAAGCTTCAATATTTTTTTATAATGGCATGCTCTGCCCGACTGTCGCCAATTTCGGTCGTTGACAGTCGCCGACTGGCGGATCGTTTTAGAGCAAAAACGCTCACCGCAACGCTAACTGCCCTGATAGGGTCTAATGCTCGCCGCTTCAGCCAGTCACGGCGCCGCAACAAACTCTCAGGCTACTATTATCGCTATAGCATACGGTCATTTGTAAAAGTTCCAACGGTTTAGAGTGTCTATTGTTGCCAGCTTCTCGGTTAACGCGAACGCAGTCAAGCTGAACAGCCGAACAGCCGCTCCGCAAACAGCCCTTCCCAACCACAGTGTGTAGCCACAAACGCACACCCCGCCGTCACTTGATCGCAATCAAATCGAACGAAGATTACAAATGGATGAGCCATATTGCGTACATGTGGCGTCTTTCGCGCATACAGCCGAAAACGGTCTCAAATCGCGTAGTATCCAGCCTGCCTAATAACAGGGTATGTGCCCACGGGGCAGCAAAGCATGTGAACATCGGGGTTAAACCAGCTCGCACTCCTCCACAAACTCCGCCTTTTTCTCTCTCTCTCTCTCTCTCTCCCTCGTTCTCTCTCTGTATATTTATTTCTTTAGTTACATGGCTTTCACTGTTTACGCTTCAGTGATGGCGTCATTGGACAGCGTCTCGGCGACTCGCAGCTGGTCCACTCTCGTATTTTCCTTATAGAAAGGTTTTTCCCAGTACGTGTTTTCTACAGTCGCGAAGTCAAACAAGTAAATAACAGATCCGACATGACGTTTTAAGCCTTAGCACTCGCAACGGAATCACTAACGACAGCCACACGAAAACAAACGTGTGCATTGAGAAATGCAAGTAAATCTTTATTTCCTTGAAATAGGACCAGAACAGAGGCGGCCATAAAAATCTACTATACCATGAGCAGCTTGACGGAACCTGATATCCCGTGTATCAGACGGGGTAATGTTCCTCTTGCAAACTCTCATCGGCTTTCGACTTGGCACGGCGGGTTGTTTACGTGCACGCAGATAGCAACAAATTCTGCTTCGTTAACAGCAGCAGTAATGAAAGTTGTCGTCTAGAGCGGTCTCTATAAATGAGGAAGTAAAGATACGGTCACGAGATTCCGTCCAATATTTCTGGCACCCTCGTTTACTAAACTTTCACAGGGGCACAGCTGCAAGAAAAGACAACTTGTGGCGATTTAGCGGTAAATGAGAGAGAAATACGTTAGCATTATATGTCGCACCTTTTTAAGGCCCCGCTTGCATAATTTGAACCGTATATATATATATATATATATATATATATATATATATATATATATATATATATATATTCCCTCTCTACCTCTACCACGTGACCACCGGCTTCCCACACCTCACACACATACACTTTTCTCCACTTTGACTCTCCTAATGCTGAGGCATGAAAAAATAAAATACGGCAACGAATTGGTAAAAAAGACTCGGTCGGTTGCGGTTGTGTCAGGCCTCGGAGTAATTTCAGTGCGAGCTATGCCACAAATAAAAAAAAATGTCGCCGTTTCGACCCGGAAGGCGAAGCATCAATTGCGATATCAAATTAGTAGAGAGCTATACGGAGCAAGTATAGTAGTTTTATCAGCTGTATAAACTTGGACATGTAGCAGCAGCAGCAACGCGCAGAACTATTGTCGACGCCGTCGGCGTTTTGCCCGCGTTAGCACCGAACGCGCGCGGCGTTGGCGACTGTTGCCGGTGCCTCTGGCGGTGGCTCGGAGGTTTTCGACGAGATCAACCGCCGCCAGAGACAGTGTATAGTTCTCAGCCCTGCTACGAGCAATCCTTGCTTCTTTTATTGCGATAGCAATTATATGGACACTCAAAAGCAGATTTCTGCCGTCGCCGTCGTCATCGCCGTCGCCGTCGCCGTGAGGTTCCGTATGACGTCAATGGAGATGAAATCGTCGCCACGCGCCGAACGCTGTATGTGCGAGTGAAAGGGCGCGAGGAGCGCGCGCTTTCACGGGGAGTGAACGCACGGCGGAGAACAAACGCGCGTTCTGCGCCGTGCTCCCTTAAGGGCTGCAGAAGTAGGCGTCTCTTTCCTCCTTTACAATCACCATATATGTAGAGCAAACGCGCCTTCTTCCGACGCGCGAGAGGCCGTGGGGGAGGGGGGGAGGGGGAGGGAAGAGAGGCGACGTTTAGCTGCGACACCAAGTGCCTATTTATATCAGAGGCTCAGGCAACAGTCACCAACGCCGCACGCATTTTGAGCGAACGCGGGCAAAACGCCGACGGCGTCGACAACAGTTCTGCGCGTGGCCGGTGCTGCTGCATGTCCAAGTTTATACAGCTGATAAAGCTACTATCATTACTCCGTATAGCTCTCTACAAATTTGCTATCGCAATTGATGCTTCGCCTTTCAGGTGAAACTGCGACAACTTTTTTTCCTTCCGTGATGCCGTTGCCTTGCGAAGAGAAGCTTCTAGCCGCCCTAGATATGCCGGCCAGTGGTCATTAGCTTCCTCGAACTGCGGCGGGCTCGAACTGCGGAAGACGCTGCTGGCGCCTTCCTAACCACTCATTCCTCGGAGCCAGCTCCTAGACATTGTGCCGCCTCTTACACCAGCTTCAAAGGCGTAGGCCTATTTGTGCAGGCATATACTTCAGGCTTGCCTCCGCTCTTTCTTTTAATAATTGGCTTTTCTTTCAAATTCCTTTGGGATGCTGATGCATCCCCTTTTTATTTATCTTACTATTGGCACTCACGCCTGCTGTGTCGATCTGGTGATGCCGGCTTCCCGATTTTATTTTTGTTTCTTTTTTTTTTTTTTTTTTGACACAAAGCAGTCACGGACACCGCGAGCGTTCGGCGCTAATGCAGGAGAGAGTGCGCGCGACACTCTCACTTTTTCTCACAATAACGCGGACCTCACGCCTCGGCACGCGTTCATTGTTGCGCGTGAAAGCCTCGTCGGGTGTGCACATGGCACGGTTGGATTGGCACAGAGGGCGCCTTCCTTTCGGCAGCGTTCGCGGAGTGCTCGCGGAACACGAAGAGACCGGCGTGCTTGTGCGTGTATACAGTGATGGCTCTCCCCTCAAACGAGCAAGGCCCGGAACGCAGACAGGCTCGGTACGTGCATGGTGTCCCGTGGCACAGGATATCTGCTACAAAAAGAGGCATAATGGCCGCAAATTGAGGGGATACCTTCCTTCCTCCTATACCGCAGCCCATCACCTACCACCCCAAACTCCTCCTCCTCACCCCTCTGACGCCCCCCTCCCCCCTTCTCCCTTAGTTCACTCCAGCTCGCGCACCCACCCAGGTCCCCACAAATATGGGCATTGCGATATTCGTGAATAATCGTTGCCTTCAGCCGCGTCATGCGTTTTTCACATGTCTATATACACGCGCCGCATCGTAGAATGCTATTATCGGTGCTTCAGCGGCCATGCGTGAAAACCGGTGAGCTCTCAATGAGCGACGCTTTTTTTTTTTTTTTTTGTAGCAGATTTGCCGCGGGAACGGAACTGTGCAGCTATCAAAAAAAAAAGAAAAGGTGCTCTAATTTCTGCTGCATAACGCCGCGTTAACATTCTGAGTGATAGCCCGCTTGCTCATACGCGCTGGTGCCCAGTGCCGCTTGAAAACTAACACCTTTGCCTTGATGCGTTATCAATCCACTTCCTCCCACCGATAACGCAGTCCACGTTAGTGGCATTTTGATTGCGTTGAAATGAAAGTATATTCAAGCGACTTGAATGTGCTTGTTAAGATACTTCTTACCGGAACCGTTGCATGGAACTCGGATATAATAAAGAATTTACAATCGAGTACAAATTTCTCCACGCAAAGCAAGCGTGGTAGTATGAGCGGTAAGCATTATGTTCCTCGAATCCCGTAAGCTAAAACCAAACGTTCATCGCTTCCGAATTCTTTAGAGAAGCCAGGCGCCTGTAGTAGGTCCTACAGCGTTTATATTGCGCAAAAATTTTAGGGCCAAGGAAACAGCAATGCCTATTTGTTGATGCTGCGTTTTAGATGTCCTACATTAAGGTTGCAACATTAGAATGGTTTTCATATGCGTCACTCGCGTTGCTCATAATCCGACCGGGTTATCGCCAAAAAGCAACATCCGCCGCCTGGCTCACGCTTTCTTCTGCATTTAATTGCGACCCGCGACTGCCTATTTGGCGATCACATTTGCACCTATAGACATAAATAGCTAAAAGGGCTCTACCTAACCACTCTTTCAAACCACCCTCAGGATTTCGGTGAATCTACCGTCTCTTGACAGTAGATATCTCTTGACAGAAAGTTCGTTAACTTTATTCATTATTACTTCACGTGGCTAAAGAAGCATGCTTGCTCACGTGGAGCGACAGGTGCTCCGCAATTAGAAAGCGCGTGTTAAGAGCTTGAAACGCGCATTTTGTTCGCAGTCTAAAACATAACCGCAAGCGGTGACCCGGAAACCTTGACTCGGCTAAGTAGATTCCCTTTTTTTTTCGTTTTTTTTTTTTTTAATTCTTAGTCTGTTATGCTACGAACAATACAGCCATCCGTCGGCATGGATCAAGCAAGAAGACGTTCTTCAGCGAACTTCCTGGTCGCGAGCTTCGCTTCCTTCCGTGATTGGCTCTCGCAACTTCCTTCCTCGCTTCGACGGCGTCAAAACCGTCACGGTCGGTCGCGCGCGCGCCCCAAAGTAAACTTGGAGAGCGGTTCGCCACCGGCAGCATCTGTTGCGGCGAGAGCCGACGCGCGCACGCTTTGACGCCTTCCGCGCGTGCCACGCGCCGGCGCGCGCTTTCTCGCTCGTCACACAGCTGTCGCGAACCTCGGCGCACCGGTTGCACGTGGCGGCCATTACGGCCGAGAGCGTTTCTATTAGGCCTCCTGCTCCGTATAGACAGTACTTACGCCCATTTACACGTCAGCTCACTCGAAATCTATTACGCGAAATGGTACCGTCATTAGAGTCATCTTGGTTTCTCGTTTTCTCGTTCTATTTCTCTCTTTCGGGAAGGCATGCAGACCTCTCCCTGTTTTCTAATATACGTGTACAGTTTTCCCTCTGGCTGTCTGTTCTACTCTGACGATTTGGAGTAATCCTCGAGGCAATGGGAATCGCATCTGGTTTGAAGAGAACGCATCGGGATGGCTCGGTTGGCTGAATGCATATTTACTGTCGCCATATGCTCCCTGATCTCGAACAGAGAAGCTGGTAGAGTGATTTCCGTTGATGCGTGAGTCTCTAGGTCACCAGTGGCAGTAAGAGTCTCGCCGCTCGCGCTCTTTCGCTTGTCTGTAGTGGCATTCGTAGTGTTGACCACGTGGGTATATACAATGCGGGCTTCAATATCAAACTCCCCTGCCTTTCCTCTCTCACTTGTTTCTCTCTCTCGCTCTCTCTCTCAATACAAAACTCTTCTCTATGAGTAATTGGCCTTAACTACTGTAGTGCGATGTTCGCGAAGCTTCTGCTGGCATTCCTAATGGGAGCAAACGCCACTCATTTTGAAGACAAGGTCTTCCTTGCTGACTTAATAAGGATTTGGCGTATCTGGGATCTGACTATCTATAAATGTAACCTCATAACAAAAGGGGTAATTTGGTTACTTTTGAATGTCCTAGCGAGTCACAAAAGGTATCAAAATGTAGGTCTCAACGACAAGTGTATTCTGGGATTTTACGCACCGAAACCACAATCTGATTATTATTATGAGGTAGCCAATGAGACATAAAGCGACGATTAGTCGCAGAGTAGGTAAAATTAACGGTACGGGCGTACTTAGCGCCAATATCGTCGAAAATTAACCACATTGCTGCGTAGGGATCTCCTAGATTGGCCAATCTGAATTCTTCGTAAAAGAAATAAGGAAAGAAAGGCGTGTCAATCAAAGTTGATGCGAAAGAAGACAACATCGACGTACATGCGAAAAAAAAAAAAAGAACCGCTCTGAAATGATGAAACAACTCTACAAGAATAAAAGAAATAAAGGGTCCGGAAAAAAATATAAGGTTTGACAATGGAACGAGGTAAATAATGCAAATAATTCAAAACGATTATGCATAGCATTGCATAACTACTGTGCTGCCATTGCATAATCTTTAATTCCCCCCGATATCAGTACATATTACATACATGTACCATGTACGACGACCTTGTCTTCTTTCGCGTCGACTTTGGTTGACAAGCTTTTTTTTTTTTTTTTTTGTTAGTAGTTTTGGCTTCGCAAATTCTTGTGTGTCTGTGCACATGAAATTTGGTGCACGTGACTTCTGTGCTTCATCATTCACCCTTTAAACTCGGATTAAGCATGCAATATAAGAGTTTTGCCAGTAAAGCTTTTTTCAGCGCACAGTAATGATAGAAGTTATCTTTTTTTTTTTTTGATCAGCGAATAAATTTGTCTTTTATTCACGTAACTTCGCTTACAAAAGTGTCATTCGCGACTTGGCGTAGTCGTTGCAATCATAACGTCATCGCGCCGATGGCTATCATGATTGATGGGCGCCCAAGCACTTTCTGGCCAATAAGTCTTCAAGCAGATGTTGACACCTCGTAGAGGCGCCGGCTATTGCTCTAAACCGATGTGTGATAAAAAGAAGAAAAAAACACATCGCGAATAAAGAAGCCATAGCACTTGTCGAATGCCACTGTGTTGAACAATTGTGTGCTGATAAGCTCGCTGGTGATACTGCATCTTAGGTGCACAGCCGCAATTACCGCAATGACGAGCGTGAACCACAGCGCAAGAAGTGCAACAATCGAATACTCGTACTTTCACAAGATCAATACTGTACGTCGCAAAAACGGTTAAATGACATCCCTCGCAAGAAACTTTATAACTGGATGCCTAGCACGCGCACGCGCTCACGGAATGACGTTCCACTATAATTTTATTATTTCGCTTCTAAAAGTGAAAATAGTATATTGATGCTCTTGTTTTGTTGCGGTTTGTTTTAGTTACTGTGTTATTTGCGCCCCCACCTCCAAGCTGTAATCTATCAAATTACAAGAGGCACTCGACCGGATAGAAGGGGTCTTTAAAATAGCCGTTACTTTAGTCGCCGGAACAACTTCAATCCGAGCAGAGCAGCTTCAAACGGAAAACCATTTACTAATCTTCAGAGAAGCCCAGGAGTACTACAGCTTCAACTTAATCAGAGAGATTTAGGCAGCTTTCACGTTTGCCCGTTCCTACTTCGGCAACGGAGTACAAGAATACTGCGTTGCCAGCAGAAGAGCGGGAAGTTTATGAGTGATGTGGTCACGCATCTGTTCGCAGTTTCCGCAGCGCTAGTAGCTCGGAAGAAAACAGTTTCTCGTGGAATCAGAGGCGCGGAAGCAGAAATTCTGGCGCCCTGCCGACTGAGCAAACGCAGAAAGTTTGTCTTACTTTTAGACAGTTTATAACCGCCGCTCAAATCAACTCGCAGTAAGGAACACGAGCTTAGGCCGCGCGAATGCACGCGGTTGCGCAGAAACAAAACAGCTCCGAGAGACGGTTGCGCGCACACGCAATTTTCTTCCCGAGCTGAAAATCACTCACACCCGCGCGGAGCAATCCGTGTGCGTTTTGCAACCGACATGCTGTTTGCCGCGGCAAACAATAACAACGCCGCAAACAGCTGCGATTGTGGGTGCGTGCAAATCTCGCCGACTTAAATAAGAACTTCTCTCGCGCGGAGCGCTGCGAGCGCATATGCCGAGCATCATCAAAAGTGTTGGCGTTCCGAGATTTTGATTTAGAGCGCGCTCTCCGAAGTCCGTGGCTTCTGAGGCGGGTGCGCGCGCACGCTCTCGTGAAATATGGAGCTTCACGTCTTGAAGGATGGTGCGCGTCCCTCGTGACCTCGCCAGCCTATATATGCCCCGTTGCACTGCATTCGTCGAATAACCAGAAACAACAAACCCTCGCCAACTCACCCTTTACTAGAGAGTGGGAGCGCACGTGTGCTCAAACGAAAAATCTTTTCTGGAGAAGTGCGGGCAGCTTTCTTTTTTCCCTCTGCGCTCCTCTCGGGTGGCGAAGAGGCACTCGGTGAGCTACCGGTGCGTGCTTTGGCAAACCACGTGCGCATCTCGAAATCAATTTCGCATTTTTCGAATTACGCGCGCTCCCCTCCATTCTAATGAACGAGGAACTCACGAGGATGAGCAATGGGCCCCCGTGCTCGAGGCGTCCTTACATGTTTATAAATGAGTGTTCGATGCTTTCGGTTTGAGATGAACAACTTCTCGGTGAAAAGGAAATAGTATACAACCGTTTCGTGTTTTTTTTTTTTTTTTTACTTGATTTTTGTCCCTCTCGGGAAAGATAAAATAGGCCATATATAGTTAGTACAGCGTAAACAACGAATACGAATGGGAGATACGGCACGACAGGACCATGCGCTGACTATCAACTCACCTTTTCTTTTTTTTTTTTTTTGGAAACACGCGTTTTATAGAGACCATTCCTCTAGCGCATGCTTGCCATTATTACACGCCATCACATCACTATCTAACTAAACATACCGGCATCAAAATAACGTAACAGTCAGGTACCTAACAGACCAGGTCTTGTCATTTCATGTCTCCCCTTCGTTGTTTGCATTGTAGTAATTATGAATCAATACCAACCAGCCAAATTTTCATAAAATGAACGTTTCACAAATGTTTTCATAATGTAGCCCCTATAGTGCTCCTGTTTTGATCGCACCAAATTGCGTGGCGAATTCAGAAAAGCGAATTTCAGACAGCATAGCTTTCTTTTCCTTTTTTTTTTTCGCTGTGACACATTGTTGTTGCCAGAACATAAAGGCAAGTTGAGCATAAGTGAGGTGATGTGGCTGTTGGCGGCAGGTTGAGATTCTGCGCATATATTCGGCTGAAACGAAAGCGCGTTATCTTAATGTGCCTACTCTTTACTATTGTTTCCGTCATGATGAGAGCTCCCTGAAAGTAGTTTCCTGGTTGAATCAACGTTGCCCAAAGAAAGCCATCGGAACTTACAAACATTGTCGTAGGACCAGCAAGCTACTCTTCTATGCGGCTTATTATCCTGTGTCACATACACGGCAATCATTGAGCCACGTTCAGATTTGGCGTGGCTCCCTCTGTTTATTTTACTTTACGCAAAACGAGGCCTGCCGTATAATCTGAAGGCGAAAATGAGCACATAGTTTTGATGGAAAGCTTTCTCTTCGTTACTTTACAGAGATACGGTGGAACAAACTCAACAAAGATGTACAACGATGGGATTTTTGTTCAAGTGCACGTGGAACTGGGTGTAGCAAAAAGAGAGAGAGACCTTCGTAGCCTTTCCGTACAATTGAAGCGCATAGAGTAAAATTCAAAGACCATCTTTCATAATACTATAATACACCGTAGCGTATGCCCACTTCTCGCTTCAAACTTCGCGACACTGTTTCAACACGGCAATCACCCTCTCGTTCAGCCAGAAGCACTACCCAGCTCACGGTCGTCGACGGTGAAATTACACTGTCCACGCCAGTATGCGGACACCGAAGAAACCATAGCTCTTCCCGGCCGAGCGCCAGGCGGTTCCATTTGTCAGCGGACTCTATCATAATCTCAATAGTGGAACGTATTGTATCCGGGCATGGGTGCATTGAGTAGAGCACACGTGGGGCTTATACGAGAATCCGTCGAAACTCACTACACTTGCGTATAGCGTATACACGGTGAATGGTTTTTCAAAGAGCGAAGGGCGAAAGCTTAAACCGACCTTCGTCCTTCCCCCTCGTCGATACAAGAGCCTGCTTTTAGAGAAAGCGTCGAGCGGGGAGGGCCAGCGCGAGCGCAGCAAGAAAATCGGGGCACTCGTCGCGGCAAAATCGTCTCGACCCATCAAGCGTCTATCGATATTTTTTTTTCCGCTATGCGGAAAGTTTTGTTATAACAGCGTTCGGGCATTAGTATTATTAATGGTCGCCGGTGCACCCCTCTGGCAGCGTTCCCTCTTCCACTGTGCATTCACTCCCCGCCGTTTGCCGACAGAAACAGCGTGCCTCGCGTCTGACTATATATGTATATACGTTGCCGCATGTGTTTGCTGTTGCCGCTGCTGTTGCCGCGGTGTTTCTGCAGCGCGCCGCGGAATGAGCAATACCCGAATCGCGAGCAGCAGCAATCACAGCTGCACGCGTAGGCGGCCGCAACACACGCGCATGCGCAGTACCGCGCGGAGCGCGTGCAGACGACGACGACCAATTGCGTGGCAACGTGTATGTGCGTTGCGGACCGCAGTCGAATAACACGATTTAAATGTAATCTCGCTCTTCTCCGTTTAAAACGAGACACAGAAGGGAGGAGGGGGAAAAAATTAAAGGTGAACGCCAGAGAAGTGGATAATGTGCTCCGGTAGTGAGAGCATGCACGTTTAGCTACGAGCTCCGTTCGAGGCAGAAGCAGCGCCACCAGCGGATACTGAAGAAACTCTCAAGCGCATGCGGTTTGCCGCTAAGCCTAATGAAGGGAACACATGCAAACCTTTCCTCCTCCCCCTCTACTCTTTAACCCCCAAACCCCACTCCACCGACCCCGCAACGTCCCGTCTCCTTTGCTTTAGTCTTCTCCCCGCAAACGCGGTGCAAGTCAAAAAAGCCCGCTTTCCACGAGCGGCGCGAAAAGGTATACATGTGCGTGGACGATTTTAAATAAGGGAGCGCTGCCTGTTTTTGGCGACCGACGCACGCGCATCACTTAATGAGCGACGTGTATATATTGCTATCCGCCGCCGGCAGCGGCATTTCGTGACGATATCACTGGCAAAGGGGGACCCTGCTTTTAAGCCCGATCGCCGAGTGGGATGAACAGTGTGTGTGAATGTATGTAGAAGCGATTGGGGTGGAGGGGGGGGGGGGGGGGGGGGGGGGAATACGAGGTTTTGTGATTACACGAGAACATGCATTACAATGTCCTTTGAATTCTGAAACAAGGTTATTCTGTGGCGTGCAACGGAGGGAGGTTTTGATGCGTCTCTTGATTGAGGCACGCTTTAAGTTTATGTGTATACGGGCTGCCCTGCTGGGAGTCAAAAAAAAATTTTTTTTGTCTCGTTGGCCTTTATAATAGATGAATGTGCTTGTTATAAATGCATCGCGTTGGCGTCGATCGCTTTGCTGCGAAATGAGATTAGCAGAACAAGAACTTCGTGTTCGCTTGCAACACTTTGTTAACGCTGTGCTTAAGAGACGGCGGTTTCAAGCTTTCCTGCTGGCTCATTAGTTGGAGTTGTGTGTTTCTTTCACTGGTGCGCACATAGTAATGACACGAAATGAAGCATTGTCAGTGCAATTACGATAAACTCTATGAGCAACTACCAGCAAAATTTTTACACCATTTGATTCCTTCGGCAGGTATATTTTTTTTATATGTTGCCAATTTAAACAGCTAGGCCAACAAAAAACGAGGTTTGGTTGTTCCAGAATAATAAAGAAATGGTGAGTTACCAGCTTCAAGCATTATCAGATCTTCCTGAGTTTCAGAAGACCTTATAAGCAGACGAAATTGAATTCTAGAAGCAACGGCATCTCTAAAGGAGACAATTAAAGCGGATACATTAGCTAGTTTGGTAGTACATATTTGGCTGGGCACAGCGTTAAGGATGCAAACAAAGGTTAATGCACATTAAAACGAAACGGTTACCAAGAAGTGTTTTCGTTTTCTTTTCTTTTTCCTGCATATAAGTAAACTATCTGAGACTAATATTGTCGCAACTATATATGGCGCGTGTGAAATGTGCTCGTTTAGGTACACCCTTTTTGTATGTTTCAGTTTATCTTTCATTGTTTCGATGGGGTGCACTAATTCGTCATCATACGAGGGGGTGTGGGTAAGTATTGAGCCTTGCCAAGAAAAAATTGAGCTAGGAAGCTGTAACTGCCCCAATAATGTACAGATTCCCTCAGGAAATCAATGCACTTGCGACATCTGTCCTGCAACTTTTTAAGTACCTGCATATGAAATTGTTCTGTCTGCTGGTGTAACCACTCATTTTCAGCAGTGGTTGCCTCCAGAAGACTCAAACTGTTGTTCCTTTAGGTGCTTTTGTTTTTAGTTGGAGAAAATTGATAGTCAGAAGGAGCCAGGTGGGTGGATGGGTCTTCAATTGAAATCCTAAGGAGGTCAGTTTTGCCCTTGTCTCTCCTTCAGTGGGGGTCGAGGCATGGCCATGCAACAGGATCGCACCTTTGTACAGCTTTCCTTTACGTATTTTTCTTGATCTTTTGCCTGAAATTTGTCAATAAAGCACAGTAAAATTTTCTACTCATGATTCAACCGTCTAGGATGTAGTCCACAAGCATAACTTCCTTCTTGTAAGAAAAAAAGAACTTGTCATTTGCTTCTGCGCCAACCTTTGCACACGGAACTTATTTGAACTGCATGGGGTAAACACTGTGCCTCCATTAATTATAGACTGTTCTTTTGTGTTGGTATCATAACAGTAGATCCATGTCCCATCACCAGTTATCAATCTGTCCAGGAAATCTGGCTCCTTTTTTTTTTTGCAAAATATTCCAAAACAGCCACCGATGTCTCCACACGTTTCCTTTTGTTCGGTTGACAAAAGTTTCTGGGTGCATTTTGCTGCAAGATTTATTGTTTCCAAGTCGTCGTGGATAACGGCACCAACTCGGTCACTCGAAATTCCCACATATGTAGCAATACTTACATTCGGCGGTCGTCCATAATCATGTCATGGACGGCTTTCACATTTGCAAGCGCAAAGACAGAAACAGACCTTCCACTGTGTTTCTCACTTTCAACACCGTAATGGCTTGTCAGTCTTAAAACTGGCCTGCGTTCAATGGTAGCATGCGAAGCGCCACCGTCACACAAACGTTTGTGACACTTCCTCACAGATCTTCTTTGCGAGTTTCCCTTGGAAAATCACGAACTTGACCATGGTCCTATGCTCATACACACTGAACGTTTCTGGAGGATTTTGGGCACGAAAAATAAAAATAACCTGAAACCACATTTAGCCGATTTATGCAACAATAAATATAAACCAATTGCTCAATACACCCTGCAATTTACACCTACCTAGCTAAGTTATTTCTGGGTAAGGTTATATGCTTATGAGCACCCCTTTGTATAGCCATGTCTTTTTTGTTTCTTTTTTTTTTCTGCTATGAAACCACGTGAGGTAAAAATGACACATCGCAGGTCGTTCTAAGCTGTCCGCGTTCTTGAAAACTGTTTCACTGCACAAATTTTGGATTTGGAGATTCTTTAGTTCCCCTCGTGAATTCCACATTTGATACCAGCCTATACGGAAACCGCCGCGGTGGCACAATAATTATTGCGTTCTGCTGCTAAGCTTCAGGTCGCGGGTTTGATTACCAACAACTGCGACCGCATTTCGATGGATGCTAAATCCAGCGTTCGCGTATAAATAGGCTTGAAAGCTGATCGAGTTGGTACAGATGCATTGGTACAAACTGCGCCACAAGACGGTACACAAGGTAGGGGGGAAAACGGACGAGCTCAGACTTACAACTGAGTTGACTGAAAAATAAGCTTTCCTTTACTTGTCTCCCGCCTTGTCCCGTAGTTTATACCAACACGTTCGTGTACTCATATTTAGTTGCACGGCAAAAAAAAAACAGAAAAAGAAAACCCTAGGGGACCAGAATTATTCCAAAAGCATCGACTACGGCCTCTCTCATAGCTCCAGTATTGCTATCAATCAATCAATCAGTCAGTCAGTCAGTCAGTCAATCAAACTCACTAAGGAGGGGGTCACGCTCCTTAGTGAGTCGACTGACTGACTGATCGATTGATCGATTGATCGATCGATCGATTGATTGATTGACGACATGCGTTTCTCTCTCTCCCATAATGCAGTCCAGCGACGGCGACGCAAGGACGGTCGCCAGCGCCGCCAGCGCACCACGTTCACGAGCGAGCAGACGCTGCGGCTCGAGCTGGAGTACCAGCGCAGCGAGTACATCAGCCGGCCGCGACGCTTCGAGTTGGCCGAGGGCCTGGAGCTGACCGAGACGCAGATCAAGATCTGGTTCCAGAACCGACGCGCGAAGGACAAGCGCATCGAGAAGGCGCAGCTGGACCAGCAGTACAGGTGCGTAACGCCCAGGGTGGTGCCGTCACCCCATTCGCAAGCGCGTTTGATATAAAGTTGGCAGAAATGCACGCGCCGCTATACCTTCTGCGCGAAATAAGACCACTTTCGGGGATTCCTCACAATGTAATGATTTGCGTGCTATTAAAGCTCGGCAGTAATGCAGTTCCACTCAACGTGAAAGCCGGGGAAGTGCGAAGCAGTGATTCGCCGGTGTTTCCCTTGTGCTTTCCTTGCGTTTATCTTGTTTTATCCTGTGTTTATCTTGTGTTTAGCAAATCATTATGCGTTTTGACACCTGTGCTAAGCCACAACTGGTGGGAAACCGCCACGCGGATGGAGCCAAATCCTTTGGTCATGATAGTTAGAAGCGATTTTAATGAATTCTTGTCAATTAATGCGCTTGACGCTTGATTATTCCTGTATTTTACTTTCTTCTGAATCATGTTAGTTTGTTTTGAACCGATTTTGATGAATTCTTCACTTGTTCTGACCCTGTTTTGAGCACTTGTTTGTGAGCCTGATCACGACAGATCACACGCGACGGACGCCGCCGACAGCCCGGGCCCCTAATGTGCCACGCAATTTTTTTAAAAGATTACATGGTGTACGTTTATATATGAAGCAAGTAGTTCTTCGGATCCGTTGTTTAAGAATTTGAGAAATTGACAGGCGCATGTAGAAAAGGAAAAACAAACATTTATTTGAAGAAAAAAATCCAAGGTGATTTGGCTTGTACTAGAGGCTAAGTCGTTGGTCCCGAAATGCAGAATCAAGTTGGAGGTAGTAGATGGTGGTACGAAGTCCAGCACTGAACTTACATCATCGATGGTAGCACCAAGCTTTGTGACGAAGGCAGGAGTTTCGACGTGCAGGGGATTGAAATGGCTGCAGAGGTACATCGTTTGCGAGTCTCCAAATACTACGGTCGCAGGAGTCCTGCCCGGAAACGTAACACTGACTACTTTTGACATGGCCTTTCCGGTAAACATTGTTTCATATATGAAGGAACTATTTCTTCGGATGCAGTGTCTAATAACTTGAAAAATGTGCAGCCGTACGTAGAAAAGCAAAAATAATTACATTTATTTATTCTGTTTGTTGTAATTTAGTTATTTTTTGGTTTTGTTTATGATTATATATATATATATATATATATATATATATATATATATATATATACACGAGTGGACGTGTGTGTCTTTAGAAGGAGCAGTGAAGTTAGAAGCCTCACTTGTGGCAAAGATTGAATTTACTGTCTGAACAATAACGTCTACGTGATCAGACAATCTGACAATCTGACGTGATCAGACAATCTTTCCAAAAGAAACCGCGCATATATCACACTCGCGGCCTCTGCGCTGTACACCAATTTACACCCTCAAACGAGCTTTCTGTCTATAACTCAAACCCTTCCACCCGTGTAAGGGTGTGAGTTACAGACCGATTTGCACTCTTATACCCCTGTCACAGGAGCAGATATAACCGCGGTTAAGCTTAACCATGGTTTATAGGGTTAACCGTGGTTAACGCGAGCGCGGTCTGCCATTGCTACACGGACTTGGTTAAGCAAACCGATGCAATCACGTGGTCCTCATGTGTGCAAACTATTTTGCGCGAAGTTCACTGTGTATGATAAAGAAATAATAACCAGCATGCAGATAAATGTTGCAATAAAGTATACGCTCACATTTTCAATACTACAAGCCTTTATAACTAAATAATGTTGATGAACTTGGCGAGTTTCACATTAAATCTTTCAACAATTGCTGTAGCCGGTTTACAGTGGCTAGTAGCCGGTTAGTAGCCTTTACGAGAGCCAGCGCATTCCATCGCGTTTCTTTTTGTTGTGCGTGGTAGTTGCGGTGTGTTAGCAGTTTGTGCTCATTATTTCCTCTGCTACAGGTTACAAGTGTTGTATGGCGAGTAGGCTTTGCTGAGAATAATTCATGTCATGTGTTTTCTGTGCTCAAGTGGTTTGTGTGTGTGATTCGAGTTTTAGCATATATTCGGACATTCCTTGTGTTCGACCGCAGTGCGGTAAGGTGATCCTCCCAAACGCGTATAAATGTCCTTGTTGTAGCGTCGGACCAGTTACTGCGCCTTTGGCTCATTGCGATTTCGGACGACGCTGGCGCACTCGCAGTTGCCATGGCGTCCGCCATCTTGCCTGTTCGTCGGTTTGCGAGAGTAAACCGAGGTTGCCAAGCTCGGTTTGCGATAACCACGGTTAGGGGGCTAACTACGGTTACGCTTGCCGTGTAGCTAGCGGTAACTGCGGTCAGCTGTAACCGTAGTTAGCTTAACCTCGGTTAAGGCTGTCCGTGTGACAGGGGTATTAGGGACTCTTAAGGGTTTAATTAAAGCGGTTTACAGTGTAGAATTCCTGGTTGTTCATGTTCAAGACATATGTCGTTATCGCCACACTTGGTCGGAATTTTCTTTCTTCCTTACTGGAGCGAAGGATGCTGGAAAGTTCCTCGGCCCATGGCCTGGCATTGCAACATCAATGCGGGCAACTAAAGCGCTGTTGAAGTTTCTGCAGGACACGAAGCAAGACGAGCGGTTCTAGTAGGGCCACCGTCTAATGTACGTCTTAAGCACTCACCACTTCTCTTATCATCATCATCCATCCCAGTACTTTCACTCCCCTTCCCTCTTCGCCAGCAGCAGACTATACAGCGCACTAGCTCAGGTCGGCCTCTCTGTCTTTCCTATCAATAAAATCTATCTATCTATCTTTCTTGCTTACATTTGCCTTTCTGACACACACAAAGGGAAGATGTATTCAGAAGTATTCCTCAGACCAGACTTCAGCCGTTTGCCTATGCCAATCTGTAAAAGGCTGAAAGCAGCAGCAGCAGAAGAAGAGGAGGCTGTTCAAAGAACACGCGCGCCCCGCGCACTGGCGTCAAGGAGCGTTCCATAGGTCACCATTACTCGTCTGGTTCCACCACAGGCCGGACGCGTCTCTCTGCACTCCGCAAACATCCAGGAAGGTGCGAGGCTTTCGTCGGGAGACCGAAGTGACGGCCGAGACTGCGTCGAGGCAACAGCAGGCGACTGCGCACGGGCGTCTTGGCCAGCGAAGAGCAGCCGACTCCAGGAAAGGTCGAACGCCCCGCACCAACGAATACCAGGTGTGCCAAGATGCAGCCGGCTGCTGCCGACCGTACCATTCGACCTGCCCGCGAGACACCCGTTGACGCGCCAGTTCGCGCAACGGCATCAAGGGACGGCGTCGATCCGAAAACGAGAGTGAGGTGCGCGAAGCCGGCTACGCCCAATCACTTCACCACCACGACTTCACAGGGTACAACAAGAGCCGTGGTTGCTCCGCCATCAAAGAACGATCCGAACACGCCGTCCAACGGTAAGAAGCCGCAGCGGAATTCTTCGAGGGTGCGCCTCAAGAAACGACTGAGCAACTCGTCCCCGGAAACCGAGATGACCGACGCCACCGAGGCCAGGAAACACCGGCATTACCGGCGAAGAGCCGCTCGTCTAGCAGCAGTGGTGGATTTGCGGCCACGACAAGGTGCGGCGGGGAGTTCCCGCGCTTACGGGCAGAAACACCGTAGCCGGAGAGTCGCCGACGATCCAGTCACGAATACTCCGCCGCCCGAGAACGACTTCAACGCACCGTCCATCGATAAGCAGCCAACAAGAAAGGTTTCGAGGTCGCGCCGAGCAACGAACCGCCGATTATCTCGTACCTGGAGACCGAAGCGCCGAACACCACAGCGACTACGAAACGACGGCATCGCCTGTAAAGAGCCGCTCCTCTGGCAGCAGCGGTGGACGTACGAAGCCAAGCAGCGGTGGACGTACGAAGCCAAGCAGCGGTGGACGTACGAAACCGAGCAGCGTTGCGCCGGTGCTGGGACGTCTGCACCACGCTTTTATCTTACGGCGATACCAACGCGCCGAAGCGCAAGTCGGGGATTGGATGACGGCCCTGCAGCGCTTCTGTCAGCAGCTGCTGGGGAAACGGGCGCCGAAGCAAGCCTCCGCCAAAAACGCGCTGTCGTTGGCACCAAGCGCGGTGTGGATGGACGCCGCAGCGCGAGCAGCCATTCTACTGCTTGCGCTGGCGGCATATAGGTGCCTTTCCCACCGCCAGCATGCCTGTAGTGGTTACTCAAGGCGAAGAGGAAGTATCCGCGCCAAGAGGCTGAAAAGCGCGGCAAGCACTCATCGGTCCACCTCTCGTCCCTGCAAGCGGACGAGTGCTGGCAAGGCGACCAGTGGCGGCAAGGAGAGAAACAAGTAGAACGTTGGGACAGCCGTGATTTTGAGCATCGGCAGCATCACACCGGATGTTCAGCATCCTCGAGAAGAGGAAAATAGGGAAAATAGCAGTTCCAGTAGCCATCAGTTTGTTTGTTGGCAGCGTAAAGCCGATATCTTCGACTCGCGTAATTCGTTTTAACCGTGATGCCAAGTAAAATTCGTTTTTCACCGTATTAGCCTCTTCTTTGAGGCCAGAATGTGCCTCTGGTTCATGATGACATGCTATTGGGCTAGTTTGTGCTTTATGCCTTATGTCTTAATCTTTTGCACACGGTATAGTCAATATTAGAGAAGCGTAACCCAGAGCTTGCGATGGCGTTCGTGGCGGCGGACGCTGATAATATATGTGCAGGAAGAAGACTTAAGTACCAGGTTGTGGCACGGTTCGCTACGAAAAAACAATGGCGTATACGGGCTCGCCATAGTCTTCCCATTGTGTTAACGCAACAGTTTTAAGGCAACAACACCAATAACGAAGGAAATGAGTTCCAATGAATGTGTGCGTACTTACATATTCTTCGTTGCTTTTGTCATAACTTTCAGCGTATTTTCCGTGCTATATGTTGTGTAAAGTTCAACTCTAGCACGGGTTTGGTGTACCACAAGAGCTCGAACTAAATGTATTTCAATATCGTTATTTTTATTTTGTTATTTCTTGCTTCCCTTTTCAATCAACCTAGCCAACGTGCCAAGAACACGCTCGTTTAAGCTGAGTGTGCTATAGCAGAACAATGCCCAAAACGTGAGCTGAAGGTGCACAATCGCAATTCAGTGTCACAGTTCTTGAATAAAACACGGTATTAGTCCTGTGATTGAAATACCAAGCGAAAACAGTCCTTGAAAAATTATCCAGCAACCACATTAGACAAGATTATCGGCGCTTTTTCACGTGGGAGACATGCTATTTACACATAAAAGGGATTCGAAAGTGCTTCCTGCAGACACCTCTCTCTCTCTCGACAGCAGATGATAATGATGGGGATAGCGCAGGCCCCCACCGCCTTTTGGACGGCTGTGCCTCAGTGCCTCCCACTGCTCCATAGTGTTCAAATTACCGTGCGAAAATGGTAGTGTGTGAGCTTCGCGGGTTCATTACAGAACTTGCAAGTATCCGCGTATCTGTCTGGACAGATAGGCGCATAACGCCACGGGTAGGGATATGTATTGGTCATTACATGTGCAGTGAGCTAAACAGGTAAGCTCGTGTGATTTCCAGATAGCTAGTGAGCGTGTCTTTATGGAATCCCTCGGCTCGTCCTCCTCTCTCTTCCCGGCATGCTAGTTCTCTGGCGGTGTTGTGGTCGGAAATATTGCCGGGACGGAGGGAATGAGTTGGAGCCCAGACAAGACTGACAGGTTGTGGTTGGTGGCTGTGCGCTAGAATAGGCTATGCTGAGACAGACACTACCTCGCGTTGTAGTTTTGGACAGATCACTCAGAGTCGCTGATGATGGTTGTAGCTTCGGTCGTAGCTAAAGCTAGCGTGATGGCTGTCTCCTCGGCTATATACTTCCGCGTTCGTCGTAGGTGGTGTACAGATAGAGAGGGGCACCCCCTTCACGTGTACGTAACCACCGCCGTCACGGCATGCAGGGTATGTCGCGTGATCCGCAGATAAAGAACACCACACAGTGATGCAAACCTAAACGCATCTTTATAGACTCAGGCGGCACAGAAATCCGTCATGAGCAGAATATGCGTCATGGCGCACGTTCTGACAGTGTTACGACGAAAGGGTCGAGTTCGTCACGTGAAGTAGCCTGTGACCAACTCAGCCAAGCCGCGCATCGTCTTCGCAAATCCTCGAACCAAATCCGCGATCGTCAGAGCGAGGACAAATCTCATCCCAGGCCGCAACGCTGCAGCTCAAACCGTTAGATGGCCCCGCCCACGGTAGTGAACGGACAACCGAAACCCCGCAGCGTCGTCGACCAGAGGCAGCAAGCAAGCTGCGCGGCTTCCCGGATCGGACGGCGATGACCAAGTCGCGCGGCCAGACGCGCCAAAGCCGCCGCCGTCGTGTGCGTCCCGCAACAAGGGGGAGAAAGGTGGATGATTCGCGAAACGAGGCGGATTTCGTGGCAGCCCGGGAGCGGGGCCGTGTTTGAACTGGGGCCGCTCAATAATGCAGCGCCGGCGCAGCCCCCTTTTCCTCCCGCGGCCCGAGCCGCGAGCAGCACCTGCCCGCGGCCGCGAACAGCTTGTAATGGTTATGGCCATGAATATTTAGCGAGCTCGCCCTGCCCAATTTCCCCTCGTCGGAAGTCAGGCGACGAAACGACCGCACGCCGCGGACGGGCGACGAGGACGGATTGCATGCCTCGTGTTCCCCCCCTTGCACCACTCCTGCCCATTCCTCCCCACATAACCCCCTGCCTTTACTATACATGTACGCTATTCCCACCTTCGTGCACTCGGGAGTCGAGCGCCGAGTGGTCGCCCGGTGCACGCTCGCGCCCTGCTGTGTACGCATGCATCGAACAGTGCGTGCGTGCGCACGTGTGCTAAAGGACAGCCCCGCGCACGCACAAACGCGCGCCCGGGCCGTCCGCATGCTTGCGCCGACGAGGTTGCGTCGTTCGAAAGCGCGCATTTTCTTCGGAGAACAGCTGCAGCGACTATATGAGACCGGGCGAGAGATTAGGCCGTAGTTTCGGGCTGGCTGGTGCGGTGGTATCGTGCGACTGTGAACGGATTTGAGCGCGCTTGGGCTACGTGCTCGCGAATTCTCGCTTTTCAGAGGCGCGAATTAACCGTTTCTTGGTTCGAGTGCGTGAGAGAACATCGACGGCGTGTTTTTTTTTTCTTTTCAGTTGTAATATACGGCATAGCTTCGTCTGAAGGTTTGTAAAGGTCTGGTTTGTGGTGTTGGCAACATGTACTGGGGCATTCGACTAAGTTGAGCACTGTTCTCGTTGAATTAAGCAACAAAAAAGAAGGTTTTATGAATTATCTAAACAAGTCAGTCGAGAATAAAAATGTCATGCAGTTGATAAAAAACAAAGAAGAAAACAAGTTCGCTACTTTGTAGACGTTGCGCTCACGTTAACGTACCACGCAGCTAACACCTCCTTAAAGGCCTACATCAATCAACGACGATGAGACCCGTTATATTAACGTTACAGATGAAGAAATCTAGGGAACAGTGGGACGCCGATGAGAGAAAGCGGTCGAAAACATTTAGCATCGCTAGCCAACCTTGGTGTACAACTAGGCTGATACTCTCTAACGGGCTGTAATTGATCTAAAGAGAACACCCCAATGGGATCATCTATAAGTCAGAGCTTCACCCTTATTATATCTGCCTTTCCTTTCCCCTCGTATGCCATATTAACAGTAGGAAAATCAATAAGAGAACCATTAGCAAAAGTCGTAAGAGACCGGTGCCGCCATCATTGTCTGTAGATACGCGCTCTGTTTGTGTATGCACTGGCCAAAGCACCTTTTTGAAGCCATCCTGAAAACACCAAACTAAAGCTTTATGAATTTGTATCGCGTTGACATGGTGTACTAAATAAGCAACACGGCTTTGTGAACATGTGAGAAGGTCAATTTTGGCCACTCAACCTATTCAGAATTGTAACACACGTCATGTAAAACTAATATATCATGTGTTTTGGGGACACAGTAATATAAGGAACTCTCTGTGCCGTTGGGTAAATGAGAAAAAAAAAAGAAAGTGAAAAATTTTGTGGCGATTGAGTGGTAAATGCGTGAGCGTAAATTACGTCTTACCTCTTTGAGGTCCCGGATCAATTATTTAAACAGCGTTCACCATATTTCAAAGTGTTGGTCGGGAGCTTGCTCGACACATGTCCTTCGAGGAGCGAAGTGCAACTGACGATGGTTCCGTCACTTGCACCAATATATATATATATATATATATATATATATATATATATATATTGACCGGTATCCCACACTGTTTTTCACTTTTACATTCCTAATACTAACGCATTAAAATGTAAATACAGGGAGGTTGGCAAAGTTGTGCCTGGGTAATAACCCGAGAGTGGGGACCTGAAAAAATAAAAATGTAGGGGGCACGAAAATTGAATAGAAGAGTTAATTGATGTACGCAGGAACTTCGACACCAAAGAGTGCATGCCATGCCCAATGATTTTTTTTTTCTTAGCGTGACTTCTGTTGCTTTCTAGAGGACTGATTTAAAACGTGCATAGTAGGAAAATGCAACTAATATTATATAAATTGGTGCATCCCCGCATCATGCAAGAGCTTCAGTAGGGTCCTGCACTGACAGGTCACTTCGACGCATATGTTGTACTCAACAGGCCATTAATTCCAGCGCTCGTCCTGGCGCGGTGTTGCGGTTGTTGTTGCCTCAAAGCTGCTTTGTTTGTTTTGGGTTCCTGCCTTCGTCTTCTCCGTGCTGCTTCAAATTATACTCAGGCCATTCATGTCAAAGACAAGTCAAAGACAGTAAGCAGACGCTGGGCGCATTTTGCGCCAGGGCAGCCTCTCAGAAAGTAGAAGTCATCCGCGCGCCCTTGCGCCGAGAACGTTAACTTGTCTTCCCTTTCTCGCAGGTGCCTGGCCCTGGCCAGTGGTCTGGGCTCGCTGTGCGCAGCGCCCTCTAGTGTGGCCGGAGGACACGCGGCGACCAATGGCAGCACCGCGGCCGGTGCACAGTCTAGTTCCGCCGCCGCCGCCGCCGCGGTGCAGTCATTCTGCGGAGCGTGCTACTTCAAGCCTCCATCGATGCTGCCGCCTCCTTCAACGGCCGCTGCCGCGGCAGCTGCAGCAGCCGCTGCGGACTCTGCCGCAGCCAGATTCGGCCTCTGAGAGGTCAATTCGAAGTCGTACTGCCCTACAGCTTCCTCTTGTGCAGTGCAGCTGACGACTTCTCAAGGCAATTCACCTCAGCGCAAATAGGGCGCGGGAAGACACACTCCTAAGAACAATTGCGAATGTGACTAGGACACCGATTATTCTGCCTAATTTCTTTGGCAAGGGGTGGTTCGAAGCACCAGTGACACTTAAAGCCTTCACCATTTCGTCATTCTACCCTAGCCTGCGAGCGCAGGCATACTGTAAGTTTCGCTTGCTGTTGCTGGTCAACTCTAAGTGGTGCCAAGAGTCATCATGCCTCCTAAAGGGACTCGTTTCAGTGCCGAGCACGGTTGTGCCGGGCGGTCAAAGATTTCCGAGTGATCAGCAGCGGCAATGAGCTAACCGTGAAACGACGGTTGCATGGGGCAGTATCCTACTGGCGTCTAAGTCACGCATTTGGAAGGTTGTGGTGGCAGCCGTGCCGTGACAAATAAGAACGAGAAACTCGATAAGCGGAGAAACTGTGCAGTTGAGTCCTTAAGGCCCGTCAAACAGTCTATATCATCCACAATCTCATCGTTCCGCATCTCTAAAACCTGGGAAATTTTCTCAAAGTATAAAATTTGTCCTTCTTAACTGGTTTGAGGAAGCTCAAATGGGCTCGCTGATGTCATTCTTCCTGATACGAGGCTAACTTCTTTTCAAGGTATTCTTCGGCTCAGCGCGTAGGAGTCTCGCGTACGGGTTTTCGTGTTCTTGCTTTAAGATGTTCATATACAAACGTGCATCCGTGCGAAGACCTCATTGACAGCGGAACTAGACTTAACTTAAAAACGTCTGTGTCATCCACCAGAGTCATCGCTTTAAATTGTCAACCGGAACGTCAAGCAGACAAAACGTACATGAGATTAAGTCATTTTATTGAAGGTTGTGTTGAAATTTCCCGAGATGAGCAGAGAGTGGCAGGATTAACCCAAAGCCGATACGCTATAATATCAGTCGGTTAGCATCGCAGTGCTTGATATTGCGTTAGCAAGACACGCCACGTGGTACAGTTGATTCCGCCTGCTTCGGTTGAAGCAAAGTTGCGAATGAAAACGACCATCTGCTACGAAGAGCCCGCCAGCTTCTGTGAGGGAGAGCGAAACTTATAAAAATGTGTGTGGCTTCCCAAAGCCGTTCTTTCCTTTTTTGTATTGGTCCCTCGATTCGGTCATATGCCTGATAAACCATTCTGTCATTGCGTATAGTCGTTTATACGGGTTCAGATCAAATGATCAAATATGCACACTTCTCGCCAAAGCTTCAATCATGCGCTGCATTTTTTTTTTTTCATGCGGCACAGTGGCTATCACAAATGTGTAATTCCTTATCGCGCGTTTTTCTGACCGGAAAACATAGCCCAAATTGCAGCCCCCTCTTCGTGGTAGTGCACGAAGCTTTGCTCAATTCTTATGCACCTTTCCTCCCGGCACACCGTGATCGACTAAGCGCACCAATCAAGCCATCTTCGACTTCTTGTCGATCGAATCAGCGTCGCAACACGCGCGCGCAGTCGTCTCTGCTGTTGTGTGCCGGTGCTTATCGGCAGGAAATTACGCCCATCGGAAGCGAGGCCACTGTTCGTGTCAAGGTTCGAAGGAGCGCTTGGCGATACGTACTTACGTTTACATACATACACAGCTAAGCATGCCACTCGCCGACTGACCTTCGCCAAACGAAAGAAAAGCAAAATTCCGACTATACCTTTACGTTCCTGTCGCGTGCCTGCCTGACTAATCCCGTTGAACAGAAGGATTCAGGCAGCGACGTGTTTTTCCATCGACTCGTTTCAATCTGCATCTTCCACATGTTCTTTCGAATGGGACGAAGTGAGAAGTCAAGCGGGCTTACGCTTTGTTAAGCTTCGCTCTGTAGAACACGTTAAGGCGCGTGGTTGTGGCGCGGGGGTCGCTTATTCCTGCGAGGTATGATAGCTGTTTACTGGCGTTGAGAGACAGCGGGACGCGATGGCAAAAAGACGAAGACCCAAGTGAGCAGCGACCCTGTCAACAACGTTCTCATTATGTCCTTTTCTGTGGCGTCCCCTCTGGTGCTTACGTACTAAATGTTTCATCGTAGCCCGTTATAACAATCAAGGCTTTCCGTTAATTTCACCCTTTACGCTGGAATTTAATATACTGACAGCTTACCGGGAAATTTTTGGCTGAAGAAGTCGAACTGATTTCTGCGGCTTAGTATAATGACGCTTAATTCGACCAAATCTCCTCTTCGAAGTGCCGTATTAGCGGTCGGTCAGTTACGGGGATGTGTTCGCTTTTGCGTAACGGAAACCACAGCGCGACATCTCACTAGAGTTGTTGAGCGATAGCTCAGACAGCTTACTAGAGCCACGGTTCTAGACACCATTAACCCAAGGTTAATGCTCCAGAAAAAAAAAACGCACACCTAAAGTGATCGATACGGTCCTTGGTGTACTTAGGAGGTACTATGACACAACACTTTGCAATATTGCACGTGGTAACATTGTGTTGCACTGAAACAAGCATCGTGACATTGATGCACTGACACGTGGTGAAAATGTGAGGAAAGGAAAAGAGACAAGGGGGTGTTCTCCCTCTACCTCCTTTTCACACATTTCATCGAGATGCACACGATCGCGATCGTGACACAGCTGTCGCTTTGACGCATTAGACCTATCGAGCAATCAAACAATCAATTACAACATGCGCTCATGTGACACATCTCGCATTGTCTCATTCGCTGTCCGACATACCGCCGCGACATTAAGCGCGAACTCAATATATGTACATATTGTGTATAAAGACATTCTTGTTTTGTATCATAGATGCTCATCCTCACAGACGCATTCAGAAACTACGAAGCGCGCGTTTCTGCCTTCTTATCGTTCTACACTGTGTGATTGCGCCGGCGACAGAAGCCAGCACGTGAAATCTGTGCATTTGTGTTCCTAAACGTGATAATTTTCGCAGCATGTATAGCTCGAACGTGTTGAAATAAAGATGTTCTCCTCCAAGCAAAACTTTGTGGCTGCAGTTCCTGAACACGCACGTACCTTTTGACGCGACGATGATGTGGCCATGTAGACAGGGATCTTCGAAGACGAAGTGCATCGCAAGCTCACTCTGCACGCGTTAAACGCGAGCAAAAAGGGTGCGGCAGTAGAGGCAAGTCCACTCAACTTTTGCACCGTTATTAGCGTAGGCACAGTAAGTACTCAGCGCGGATACAGTCCGCCGTTGCCAGCGTGTCTGACAGCGACCGGTGAAGTCGGATACGTTACGGCGGCGACGCGAGGATCACCGAAAGTTTGCCGCAACGTGGCCCGCAGCAGCGCATGCGTATACAACAAGTGCGCCATGAGCGGGCGCTTTTTGCGTTTGGCTAACGCGCATCTCAGCGCAATCTCTTCAGTGCGCCCGAACTGTAGACCAGCATGCTGCCGGCCAGCCAAGATAGCGCGCGATGCACTCTGGTCTCGTGGCTTCGGCGTGAGATATAGGACATGCTCTGTTCCCGCGCTGGTCACGCCAACGCGCGCCGAACGCCGCCAGTCACACTGGTAGCGCGGTGACGCTATATACTGTAGAGCGTCCACTTTGCGCCGGCGTGATGGGCGCCCGTGTTACGCCGGATTATATCCGCACCTTTTAGGCGCTGTCTAACCGTTGTCTAACCAGTATACCATGTGGCCACTGCGGCAACTGCGAAGCGTCTCGCTTTCAGTTCGTGCTGCGCTATCCAGAACCGCCGGTGATAAATTGTTGGACATGCGTATATATATAGACAATAGCCTGAGTTGACGGTTTCATGATTCGTTCTCACGCGCTCGGTTGTAGGCACCTTGTCAACTTTGCGTATTACCTTTTCCTGATAACTAAAGTGTCAGTGCGCACAGCCCAGCGAGCGAAAAAAAAAACGTGATGGGCTTAAGAAACGTTTGCACCCTTTGGGGCTTATCTTGCCCTGCAACAATAATGGTCATGATTCTATCTTGCGCGCATTTCCTTTCTTTAAAGTAGCGCGCCCGGTACTTCCAAGCCACGAACGGCATGCACATTATCAACGTCACATTGCATTCTTGACAGGAAGGGTGGCCTCGGACAGTAGAATAAGCTATACTCGCGGACAACTTTCGTGGCAATGAAGGAAAAGCTGCTGAGGTAAAGAGCGCACAAGTGCGAGCGCTTCTGAAAAGAGTCTCGCGTTTTAATCCACGTTGGTTTAGGCTGGGGAAGAGAAAACATAAACAGCTTATTAGCAAGAGTTAAAAAAGGTATAACACACCACTGAGTGTAAACGTTTGCTTATATTGCGGCTTTTCCCTTCCTCGTCTGGGCAAACGGGAAACCGCTGCACATGGAAGCTGCGTCGATTCAGCGTCTGTTCCGAGTAACCAAAAGCACTGTCAAACGCTGCCGGACTACTTGGCGCGGTAACACATGTGCAGCATTCACACGCCCGTAGCTTTCCCTTCATTGCCACATAAAGTTGTCAGCAAGTTCATTTCTCACGAGCTCAGAATACCACAAAAAAATGTGGTTGATCCCTCTTATATAGGAATCGGTATAGAACACGAAAGTGAAACGTGTCTTCACAGAAGTAGTGTAATGTTTATTGCACATTGATATATAATGTCTATTGGTGTTTTGTGGCTAAAGCGCCCTTAGGCGTTGATGCACCCACGCTGACGCCTGGTGGCACGTCTCCTCCATCACGACTACCAACGTCGATGACCATGAGCAACCGTCGTGCATATGGAAGCTGCACTACGCTGCACACGCTAGCACAACGCGAAAGACGAAGCACGTAACTGACACACTAATACAACGCGCAAGACAAAGCACGTAACTGAATCGTCACCGAGTCAAATCAGCGCGTACAGCGCGTCGTAATTGCAGCCTCCGCGATCAACTTCAGAAACATTTTCAGAGCTAATTGCGGAGGCCACGCTCCGCTGTGCTGAGTACGGTGAACGCCACTACCAACGCCACCTAGGTAGCGTTGGTAGTGCTTCTTGATGCCAGCGTCCCTTCGAATGCTGGCATCGAGGCGTCGTAGTGCTGAGACCACCGAAGCGTTCACTGTCGGTGCGCGTTAGTGTCATAATGCAGTACTTCTCTTTTCTGCTCGTAGGCGGCGGCACCGCCCCGAGCAAGAGCGCGGGTACACGGAGGAGTGTTAGATATATAACGCGCGTCTGTGTAGCTCTCTGCAAATGCGTTTGTGGCGCAATGGGTTAAACGCTCGGCGATCTATCGTCGCGGACCGAGAAGTCGTGGGTTCGATTTCGAAATTTTGCATGTTTGTGGAACTTTTTCTTCTGGTTTCTTTCTTTGTATTATGTTCTATGACGTATTTCCGTGACGGACGTATTTCCGTGACGGAAATACGTCAGTGAAGTCTTGGTGGTCCCCGGCATAAAACACTTTCGTGTTAAAAAAACTCCTTTTTATCGTGTTATAGTCTTAGTTCGTGCCGGTAAGTTGTTCGCGCGGGATCCTTAATTTGACTCAATAGGTGCTATAGCCTCGCTACCGACGGCTGCCGTAAGTGAACGACCTTGGAACGCGTAGACAAACTGATCAGTAGCATCCTTCAAGAGTGCAAGGATTGCATTCTGCGTAGCCTGAAGCCTATGTACGGCCGGGTAGGCGTCTTGGAGAATATCTTCCAGATACGCATGACGTTTGTGGTGCACGCCTTGCATGATTGGGCACTGTCGTGCTCGAACGCGGAAACATGACCATTCGTATTTTTGGCTTTGTTCTGGGTCGCGGGCGTGGAAATCAGACAAGCGACGAAACAAGCTTGCGTCGTTTCATTTCCCTCGAAGCCCCAGCATCTGAGGTTGGTAATACTGCGGTAATAATCAAAGCAGTAGCAGCGCCTTCTGAATAATCAGAGGGGCGTAGCATGGCTGGACAGCGCTCTTTTTTTTTTTTTTTTTGGTTCGCAATACCGTTAAGTATTGCAGAGAGGACCATCGGTTTCGTGCATGACAGGGCCATTATGCGCTTGTGTCTTTAGTTTTATCATGGGCTTGCAAAAATAACGGGCCCCTCTCCCCCCGCCTACCCCTTCCCATATTTAACCCTTTCCGTGCTAAGGAAGAGTGTCACTCGTCCTCAGGAATTTCCGTTTGTATATATAACCGAGTGCCACTGACGAGCGACCGTCATTTTACAATTTGCTGTGAATGCAGCGCTATTAAACAGCTACAGCTTCCCAGTTGACTAAATTTTTGAGGGCGCATTTTGCAGAAACGAAGCGGAAGTCTCGCTTCTTTTGGTTTTAAAGCTGGCGGCGCGGAGGGGAGCGGCTGCAGCAGCGACGGCCGCCTTTTTAATGCTGGAATCGATGTGTGTCGTGCGTTTGTTCACCTCAAGTAAATAAGTAGACCTGGAAAGCTCTAGAGCCGTGTGTGTCACTTAGACTTTGTACTAACGATTGCAAGGAATATTTAGAGCCTTTGACGACCTACCTCTGCGATTTTCTTTCTACAACGTGCCAACAATAACCCGTCGCATGGAGGCCATAGCACAAGCAGCTTCCCTTCTTTTCCAAGAAATATTCTCTTCACGTAGACTTCTTTTCACGTAGACTGTTTCTGTGACCTTGCTTAACGGCAACTCAACAACATCAGAAATTAACTGACAGCAATACACATGAGAAATCAAGAAGTTAACTCCTGATATTGCAATAACGGAAGCTGTTGACATGTCACTAAAATGTTGGTGGTTTTTTTTTTTTTTTTTTTTTTTACAAAAAATGTTCGCACGGAAATGGTTTAACCAATATTAGGCATCACTTGACGGACGCCTGAAGTGCACCCTCAAGTAGAAGCAGCACCTTTGTTAGCTGATGCAAAAATGGAGGTCAAAAGCGTAAGTTAATTGAGTCCATTACTTTTACAGCGAAAGCTGTATATGGCTAGGCGAAACGAAAAACCGTTCGTCTCATGTTTCGCTAAACGTCTCCATTGGCTGCGCCGTCAGTTACGTCGTTCTCAACGTCGCACCCAAGCGCGCGCCATTGGCAGCGCCGTTAGTGACGTCGTTCTCTGTGTCGTACCTGCTCTGCCCGCAACGCCGCCTCCTCGGCTCGCCGTTGTCGCATGCGTTCGATATCTCGAGTTAGCTCGGCGTCGTGGTTAGCAGCATCCGCCCGCCATTGACGCTTGCGTTCCACTAGAAACACAAACATGTAACCAATAATTGAGAAACACTTCAACACAGCGTCGGGATTAACCCACTGCTAAACACCGGGGCCGCACGTTTCAGCTTCGCTGGCTAACCATCTGTACGAAGTGCTTGGGCGGTGGGTCTTTTTTTTTTTTTTTGTACACGAGGGTACATCATATTAGCAAGCCAACTCTGTTGGACGTCGTTAGAAGGTCCAGCCTTGTTCAAAGAACCGTGCGGTGTGTCCTAAATTGTTGCGCAAGTACAATGTACTGCAAGTTGATACAAGGCTTAACTAATCTCGTCATGCCCAGCAGTCACCTTGTCGAATATCTTTGGGCGAGCGTTAGGGTCCGCCACGACTCTTGTGCTGACCATTTTGCGAAGCCCGAAAGGCTAATGACACAGCTACACCACGTTAAGACTACCGCAACTCTGCATGGGTGAGGCGTTGAGATGTGGAATTGCGCAGTTCCCACTACCTGGCATGGGCGAAGCCGCCTTTGCTGTAAAACTTTGTTCGCAAGACAAGAACAAGCCTGCCACCCAACTTTGCTGTGTGCTTAAATGATGGCGTCTATGGCTCGATTGTAACCATGACAGGCCATGATTGATTTTTAGCAAGTATCGCTGCAAAGTTAATTTCCAGCCAGGCTGAATATCGTCCTCAGTTTGTTTATACGGAAGCAGTATTTTCTTTTTGTCAAGTGTTCTTGTTGCTACGCTGTATGGCTGTAAACGTCGTATCTTTACCCGCGTTGTCGAAGCAATAATGAATCAATAGAAAATGCGCCGGAGTACAGAGCAGCCCCCTGAAATTTGGAAGTGAGTAGTACGTAACTCGTCCTTAAACGGTTGAGTTTAAAACGTCGGATACACATATGCTCGTGCCATCTTGTTTTCATTGGTGATCGTTATGAAAAAGATCATGCCATAACAACGCTAAAGCAGCTTTCTCGTTCTGGGAAACGAACCGCTCGTGGCTCGCCCTCAAATAATTAACGGGTGAAGAGCGAACTCGTTCAGAACTTTGGGATCATCAGCAGCGAGTGATTAATTACTCGCGTGAGCCCACCGGCGGCATGCACGCTCAACCGCCGGTGGGGCTCACGCCCGGCGGTGGAAATGAACAGCTCTTCATCAAGCTCGTTCGAGGTCATCCGAAGCCTTGGAAATGGTGTGGCGGTTTCGGTGGCCGATTCTCTGCTTAAAGTATGCTACACACTCTCGATAATGCTATGACGGAAACGAGCGGCGTTTTATAGGTTCCCACTTAGCAGCAATGTTGTACTAGCATGAACGAAGCCGCAGTTTTCCTTGACGAGTTCTATAGAAAGCTTCACTTTATCCACCTTGTTTTCATGGCTAGCCAAGTAACCTTGTGATCGTAACGATACGACAACGCGGTTAACTCGACGCAAGATTTCACCCACACTTCCGCGATTGATACGCGATTAACGTTTCGCAGAACTACTGTCGTCTACATTTTCCGGTCGCATCGTTGACGTGTTGATTTTTTTCATTCTTATACTCTTTCCTACCGCTGTTAAAAAGGGGCGTCTTCCTTTCTTTGACACGTTTCTAGCTTTTAAAAGGAAACCGATCGCTTACCGTGCTTCGTGATAAATGCCACCTGGTGACTCTGGCTAGCATCCATTAGAAACTCGTTTTCATGCTTGCAGATCGGGATCTACTTACGTGCTGGGACTGTCTAACAATTGCGGAAACTGGGTGGCGACAAACAAATGGTAATTTGGAGAGAGCTCAATATCTTGTTTTATTCATTAAACGCCACCTCATTTCGCAATGCTCTAGACATTCCGGCCGGCTATAGTAGGAACCTTACAACATCGCTAACAATGCGCCATGTAACGTACAGTAGGTAACAGTCTTGAGATCTGAATTCCGAGTAAAACTTCTGCTAAATACGGCTTTAGTGCCTCTTCGCCACTGCCCTACACTGCATGCAGTCCTACGCTGGACGTCATTATTTCCTATCATGTTCAAAATTTGCGAATTCTCTTGTAGAACAGATTCGTTGAATAATTCTTGTTTCCTAGATTTATTAAAGAGTGGAACTTACTGCCTAAAGAAGTTGTATCTAATACATCCGACGTGCTATTTGCGTCATGACTATGTTGTTCTTACGTTTTGCGACTGTTTACTGCTTGTCACAACTGCTTCGGTTGTTTGTCTCGTGCTTGCATCATGTACATATCAATCATCTATCCTCTCCAACTCTTGTGTCATTTGATGACGCTGCGAGTAATTAATTAAATTTATCTGCCACTTCAAAGCATGTCACCCTGAGCAATGTGTTTTCAAAGATGTTACCGCTCTCAAAATGTAGCGGAGCTGGCTCTTTGCCGAGCCTACGAGATTGTGAAAGTGAAAGTTTGTTCCTTTTTATTGGTTACTAGTGGCATGTCTGCTATAATACTTTGTTAGATAGAAACGGGCTCATAATAATGTGGCAGCGTGGCTTGATGCTATCTGCTACTGTGATGTCTCGGCGGCACAAATGCCGGCGAACTGCGGTCAGGCTAGGTCCGGTCGTGGCCTTTAAGCCACGGTTACAACCACCTTCACATCTATCAGGTCACCGTGCGCACAAGAAAACCACATGGAGCTTGGAAAGTTTGTTGGCGTCTGCTCACGAAGGCACGATTGTACGGTGTGTTTCGTTTTTCTTAATCTCATTCTAAGGTCACAATCATTCCCACTTGTGAATAACATTTTATGGGCTTTGATGTCAACTGTCTGAGCATGGGTGGAGGCTCATGCTCTTCGCGAGTTATGAGCAGATTTAGTATATGAGTTTTATCGATTTCTGTGTTTGTAATACTCTGTTTTGTCTTGTCGCACAATTATGTTAGCAATGCATATATTTTTTTTTTATTAACCAGTGTAACGTTCCTGGCTATTTGTTCTATCTGCCTCCTCTTGTTTAGAAGCTTGAACCTTCGGCTGTTATTTTTAAACGGCAGGCCCTTTACTAACGAAATGTTCCATATTTGTTGCATCTGATAAACCACGACAACCACCGCAGCACACAAGAAGTAAACTGAGCATCATTTAACAGTCATTTAATGAATATTTTTTTGTGGAATTGTTGTAGTCACCAGCACCCGCGACGGCCGGGCCTCGATATTGAGAATGTTTTCGACGCGCTTTGGCCTCGTGAACGGTGATATGTACGGAATCGCCGTGTATCTAAGAGGTGGTTGAGGGCGGCTGGACGTCTTCGTTACGCAAAGGCTTGAAGAGCTGCCTGGTGAACTGGAAGGAGTCGCTGGCCGACTTGCCCACCGTGCTGCCGGCGCCTTCAGCCCACGTCTGCAAGCGGGAGGCCGCGTTGTTGAAGCTCAGCGGGAACCCGTCGGCCACGCGCTGAAACTGGCTACCTGCAACGGAGAGTATCTCCTTAAAAGGCAATAATTGAAACAGCTTACCGTTTCTCTACAGATTTCTTGTAGAGCGATTTGCCTTTTCGCAGACATATCCTTCGGACCGTACATAAAATTCATGTAGTGTATAAACAAAAGTCTACAAGCCTATTTGATCTATTGTGTCCCATAGACTTCGAATGGGAGCTTGCTTGCAGAGAGTCTGTAAAAATCTGTCGACAAAAATTGTGAGGCCATAATTGCGCTCCTATCTTTAGACAGTATGTAAGGGATGCGCATGGAGGTCATCGAGGCCTCCATATTGTCGTACAGCCAGCATGCTGAAAAAGGGCGCGTATCTCGGTTCGCCTATTTCCCGCCCTGCACTATAGGGGCCCCAACCATTAGCGGTGCCCCTTCGGGGGCAACACAAAACTCTGATTATTCTTCTAATAAATTTTATCTATCTATCCAGCAGGACACTGAAAGTTGTGAAAAGGAAACAATATGGCGCATGTGGGCGTCTCCAATAGTCGCCATAGTTTTCTCAGAAAGTGACCTATAATTTCTATATATATTGTTTAGATAAATATTTGTGAGGCTAGTGAAAATTCGGTTACAATTAGGAAGCAGATGGGCGCGATTTTATGCCTTGCTGCTGCGCGAACTCGAATACAAAAAAAAATTAGCCCTCATTGCTTTATGCTCGACAGCGTGCTTATAATCTTTTGTACTCTAAACATTCTCGAATAAAGTGATTATATTGAATCTAGCTCCTGCAACGTCTCTGCATGGCGCTATTGGGTCCGCAGGCGTTGGTTGCGGGAGTTGGGGGACGTTGAGGACGGACTTGGGGGAAATGGAGGTTTAGTTACAATATTTACAGTAATACCACAAAGTAATGAACAGTCATAAAGTCATCGATGGTCGGCAGCAAATCAGACGCTGCCGCCCGTGGCAAGAAGAACCTCTCTTCTCTCGGTGTCTCGCTTTTAACCCTTTCGGTCTCTCGGGGTCACGTCATTTCTGGCCAATCGTCGAGCCAGCTCAGGTGTCGTCATTTTCCTCCCATGGTATTGGCCCGTGCAAGTGACGTCATATTCGGCCAATGGGGACGCTCCAAGGGCTCCATTGTCCGATGGTTGACTTGCCTCCGGCGTTGCCTCCTCGCCTGGAAGCGCTTAGCGGGAGAGATGGGTTGTTCTCGAACGATCTTCCAGAGCTGCAAAACAGCGTTGCTCGGGACCAAGGTCAACTACCTGGAACCGTGCCAGCCTCCCGTTGCACTTTCGGGAAGAGTCAAGCAAAGGAGGAGGGGGGGGACAATAGCTCGACGTGCGGTGCATGAGGTGGGGGTCGACAACCTGTCTGACGGGTCCGGTAACGGGGTAGACGCGCCCCGGCGCACCATAACTGGAAATGCGACGGCGAATTGATGTGGTCGGGGAATCTTGAGTGATGCCAGGAACAGGGTCCGTATCTAACAGCGCATACTCACGTGTTACATTACCGTTATCAATGTTTACGCGATCGGGAAATCAGACAAGCCAGGTTCTGTTTGCGTGTCCATCTATCACCTGTTCTACGGTGAAACAATACGGCGGACATACTTTGCCGCTAATAACGTGAGAAGCCTAATTATAAAAAAAATATTAATAGTCATTTTTATTAGTGCCTTGGGAGCAGTCGTTTAAATGTTAAATTTCGAGGCAGTCACATTTTAACACACCCTCATTTTCTTTAGTCTTGGAAATTACACCTAATTCGACATATTCATCATCGAACTTCAGTGGTAATACAGACAATATCGGAGCCGAGTGTGTCGGGAGCGCAGAAAAGGCAGCCCCCGTGATGAAAACGAGACGACGTTTGAAAGTCAACGTCTCTGCTATAGTCGCGGCAGGTACGACACGTGGAAGCATGTGTAGCTGTGTGCCGCGTCTGAATTTTCCGCGACATGCCATCATTCAAACTTCGCCACACACTTCTTTACGGGGTGCTATATCAGGAGTCACTATAGCCAACGTTCCGACCACTGTTAATCACTTCAAGTTTCCCTCTCCATGTGAATATCTGCCTTGTCAAGTCCCATATTCTCAGAGCGATGCGACAGTACGGTAGCCTTCGCAGCCCCAGTCGCACGATCGACCGTCAGGACGCCGGCTGTGCGTTTCAATGTTCAGAGCCTTGGCACGAGGAGTCGCCAACTTACCGACTGATCTGAAGGCCTCCAAGAGTCCGCCGGTGGGACCTGAAGACGGGTCGACCTCTGGCTCTGGTTCCTTGGCAGGCGCCGCCGAGACAGCTGCTACCAGCAGAGTCATGCCGACCAGCGCGAACACGTAGCGACTCATAGTGGAAACTTGACGTAGATGTTCACGAAAACGGGAGAAGGTTCTGCGAAACACGCAAGAAGAGTCATTCCTTCTTAGGAACCTACTTCTCTCCGTGTGCTGCGATGCGCTTGCTATAAATCTCTCCAATGAAGCCTGCGCTTCAAAACAGACATACGCATCTAATACCAGGACTTAATATTTTGGTTTGTAGTTTTTTTTTTTTTTTTTGCTAGCTCAACTGTCTTTTC
>NC_051159.1:97857711-97940615 GCF_013339745.2 Dermacentor silvarum
GTGTCCGCGCGTTCGACTCATCTGTCAGCCCTATCTCGTGCTCACGTATCCAATTCCGATTGGTCGTGCAGCGCGGTAGCCCGTTTGTTTTCGCAGGTCTATAATATAAGCAGAAAAAGAAAAGTCTCAAGGGCAAATTACGTAAGTGCGGGATCCGCTGACAACTCCCGCGAGGAAAACTGCACTAAATAGGTGTTAGGTATACCGGCTGCGCGAGCATAGTCAGCTAAGATTATCAGAGTGACTCATAGAGCCTTCGCACGGACTTCGCACAAACTTTATCAGGCCTCGAGAACCATCGAGTATTATTTTCTGCGCTCGAAGGCGAGTTCGTCAGTTAGCGTAAAACTTGCGCTGGCCGAGAACTCTTGTGATTCCTTCATTTAGCTAAGCTAAGATATATAGGGCCAACTTGTCACTCTCTCATATTTCTTAGCAATCTGGAGCTTTTGGTTGCTCCACTTCAATCGTGGTTGCAGACAGAAATACGGCGCAAAGCTGTATTGCGAACCAGCTATAGAACTGATAAGCTACAAAACTTTCAGATGTGAAATCACGATCAAGACACTAGGCTAACAAAAAATACCATAATAATCCAATTCAGCGAGTTCTATTCGCGGACATCATGTCGGTATTAGATCGGGTGCGACATTCACTGGTATGGCATTCGGTGTCAGGTGCAACTGCCAACGCTTGGTGCACTTCCTCTGTTTGTCTCTGTCTTCACCTTGAGCACTGAAAATGAGTCTGAGCAAACTCCCCCATCCGAATGTTGTCCTTCAAGTCAGTATTCTTTGAAGCCACGGACAGCCCCGTGCCAGAGACCACAGAAAAAAAGTATCAGACTGCTCTTAAGAAAGAGAGTTGTTTCAGGTTTATTTTCAAGAAATAAATTTGGCCGGGCTTCGAGAATATATTCAAAAAAGAAACATCGTGCGATTTCTCAGCAATTCAAACCTACATGAAACGGATAGCGCTACAAAACATTGCATATCCTGGCAGGCTGCTTCACCACGAGCTCGTGAAAATCTCTCGTATCCAGTTTGCTCAAAAGGTATTTTGAAAAGACATCTTCCCAGATCAATTTGGTGACGAGGTGATTTCATGAATGATAATTTCAGACGCGGTCTGTCCTCAATGTTCAATATAAATCCTCCAAGTTGGATTCAAACCGACTTTGAGGATTGATTTTGTCTCTACTAAATTGAAGCATATAGGTAATGACGTTCGCGTAGAAGTCTCTCACAGCAACCATACCATACGTCAGGACTGAACAGTGGTCATGATAAGAACGTGAGAGAGGAAAACATCATATTTCTTGTGAAACATGTTCCGTATCACCATCTGGTGATCTTAATGATAACGACGGTGAGGCGCGTTGCTTGCACCCTTGAGTTTTGTGGATGTGGGTGATCGGTGAAATGGATGATGTGAATGTGGGCAAGCGTTGGCTGCGTGTCCCGTGGAGCTTTGGCCCAAATTTCCCAATTAACGAGTGGAAGGTGCAGTAGAATGAGAACGAACGCAGTCGAGGGCAGGCCAAGTTGCTGAGGCGAGCAAGCGAGCGGCACTCTCCAATGACGTCATCGTTTTGAACATCGCTTTGAATTGCGTCGAGGCCGTCCGTCCTGCTATGTGCGTGGGCATCGCAACGATGCTCATCGCGAGTGACTTCCCCTTGATCACGCGCCTCTTTCGCGATCTAATTTTCCTGTTAATCCTTTTTACGCAGATAACCACTACTTTAACCAACTATTTCAGCCGGAAGAGGGCAGGTAAGAAAACGCAGTCTTGAAACCGGCAAACAGCCCTGAAAGCAAAGCAACCTGTCGCCACGAAGCAGATCTTTATATTCAAGCAATGTCGCACGCTCGACGAAGGCCGGACGCTTTACAACCTTCGGGTCAGCGTATATCTCGCGCCTGCCTTGCATGGACGCACATCATCATTTATTTTTATTCTTGTTTTTCTCGGTCTTGGTCGCCGTGTATACGTGCTCGTACTCGTGTGAAACGTCGTCGCAAAATTGGAAAAACAGTGCGGTGAGATGAAATTTATAAAGAAAGCTTTCAGATAGTGTTCTTATAGTGAGATAAAGAGAGGTAGAGAGATTGTTACTCGCTGACTTATGGCTATGGCCTTACTGAATTTGCTGATTTTACTGGAAAAACATGATCTACTAGAACGAGAGATCGTCTTTCACTGACTTATGAAAGTGACAGCAGGCTGCCAGCGTCTAGAAGCTGCACGCACGAAGTTTTTTTGTGCATAGTACAAGTCGATCGACAATTAGAAAGAACATGGTAACACACACACGCACACTGAGAAAGTATACGTGCGTGCGTGCGAGGGAGAGAGACAAGAGGAGATAATCCAAATAAAAACAAGAAACAGATCAACAGCATGAATTACTCACCGTGAAAATTTGCTGGCAGGGAAAGAAGCTTTCATTACCGATGCGTGCGCACTGTATACTTGATGTTTATATCGTATTTGAAGCTGGAACGCATGTGATCATTAGTAAAGATAGGTATAAAAGAGGTCTTCTCCAGATCTCGCTCATGCTCACTTTTAGTGGATTGCGCGGCTTTGGCATCACGTGACCCGGCAAACATCCGTCGACAAAGCTGGAGCACATCCCATTCCGCATTTGCTCATCGAGGCTGTAAATTTCAGCGCTTATTGGTTATGTAGAAATTGGAACTTTAAGCAAAATGCCTATTTTTTTTTCCTTTTTTTTTATTCACGTGATTATCTTGCCTATTTATTATACAGGGTGTCCCAGCTATTACGCAGCACGATATAAAAAACGAGAAACGGTGTTACGCGAAGCAAACCTAGTGCGTATTGTTTCCAGTACAGTTGAGTATCCGCCAGTATTTTTTTCGTTACTCAGATTTAATTACTTAATTGTAATTAATTATGTAACTCGAGAAGTACTGTCCTAATTATGAAAGTGTCGATGAGAAAGTTGTAGAGCAACATGAAAAACTCCCGATACAGCTTTCTGTTGCTCAATGTACGTGCTACATAAATGTATTTTTCCGAGTGTGAAAGAAGCCCGCGAATACACGCAGAATTGCCACACGACTGGCCGCTCGAGGAACTTTGCCTGTATTCGCGGGCTTCCTTCATGCTCGGAAAAGCACTTTTATGTAGCACGTATTGAGCAACGGAAATCTGTATTGGGAGTTTTTCATGTTGCTCTACAACTTTCTCATTGACGCTTTGATAATTAGGACAGTACTTCTCGAGTTAGATAATTAATTACAATTAACTAATTAAATCAGTGTAACGAAAAAATTACTGGCGGCTACTCCACTGTAGAGGAAACAATATGCACTAGGTTTGCTTCGCGTAACGCCGTTCGTCTTTTTTTAAATCGTGCTGCGTCATAGCTGGGACACCCTGTATAAGCACGAGCTATGTGCCTAGAAACATTTTAGTGGTGCACTTGTCTCACGCCTATAAAGCCTGTTTGGATGTCGGTACCTATATTGGGTTTTCATGCCTTTTTTCATGTTCTGCCCTATCCTCATCTTGCTTATAATGTTTACCGCACCCGCTAAAAATTATTAAACAAACACTTTGTCGGAGTAAAGTCTGTTATTAACAGGTTTACAGCAGACGAGAGTATCGCTGTGAGGAGGGGCCAAACTGCTCTACGAGACGATACACTTGGAGGGGACCTAGCGTACGTATATAGTTGTGCGCTCACTTCAAGTACTTAGCCTACATCATCGGGAAAGTTGAATGCTCGGGAGTAACTCTGATCTGTAATGTGGGGCTCATTTTCTCCCGTTCGGGAAAGGTTCGCCAGAATCCGAATTGTACCTGTTGCTAAGAGTTAGTTCGAAACTTCAAACTGTCTCAGACCAAAATAACGGGGCTTTCGCTACTGAAAGAAGTGTCAAAGGTTCTGACCGGCAGAGCACATTGGGCCATTGAAGGTTCCGATGTACTAGCACGTGCCGCTAACTGCGGTGGATGTCGAGCGTGTTGGTTTTCTGCAGACAAGCTGATATACTCAGTAAAAAAAGGCACGACATCAACGCCAGAAATTTTTACATGATAATTCTTTGCAGGGCTTAAAGTCGCCCTTCAGGGGAGGGGGCACTCATGGTACACACGCTCATGTATGTATGTATGTATGTATATATATATATATATATATATATATATATATATATATATATATATATATATATATATATATATCCGTGAAGCATTGAATCATAGAATCGGGCAGTGCAACAGGTCAAAGAATAGAAGCACGTAGGCAAAATACCTCAATTTTATTGACGTTTCGGCAGGAAACCAGCCTTCACTCCGGGTCACATCAACCGATCAATCACGATGAAATCATTTATTGAAAAATTGGAGAGTTAGAATTGCCCGCACTAGGCACCACTAGTAATAAAATCACCTCCAGCACCTGTCGAGAGGTTGCCGCAGTGCTGCAGCTTACCTGCCGAGAGGGGGCCGAGCCCTTCCTTAAAATATGGAGAGGGAGCCTGCCCCCCCCCCCCCCCCCCGACATTAAGCACTAGTTCTTTGTAACTGCTTTCATATCTTTTCTCATGGTGTCTATAGTCGGACTAGATTTCAGATAAATCTTGTAACCTAACAACCTTGTCTCATTGCGCTTTATTTAGAAAATAAAATTAATATCACAAAACCGGGGTTTCGTGGGCTGTGTTCCTTAGAATAATTTATCCTCAGATGCACAGACAAATTTTTATTAATAACCCTATACATGGGGCCTAAAAGACAGTTTTTGGCGCCCATAGATGCCTTAAATGGCAGCTTTAGTGCCTGTTATAAGGGACCTAAACCATTTGTCAGGGCCTTGACATCCTGTCTCTAGTTATGAGCATATTGGCGCTGGTCTGATCATGGTCCTTTTGTTAATCCACTTGCGACGGCATTGCAATGCCCGACTGTGTTTAAAAATTCCAGCTGGCCCGGTGCTTGGAGCGATACAAAAGCACTCGTACTCTTGCTCAGACCCCTTGATGGGTCATTGAAATTAAATTCTGTTTTGCATGCTTGTGTATGATACACGTAGGCGCGTTGGCTACCATTCTATGCATGCGCCAATGATTTCATAATTGATATATCACTTAGTGTATCCGTGCTACGCGTACTGCCAGGCAAACCTTTCAATGTGTGTTAAAGAATCTCTCTCTCTCTCTCTTTTCGTGTGATATTTATTTTCTGGCATTCGCAGCTTTGTTTTGAGTGGAACAAGGAAAAGAGGGAAGGGTGGAGGTATAGCTCTTTTGTACACAGAACTTGCAACATTTTTTGCAGCAGATTTTTTTCGGAGAAGGCCCATCACTGTGGCGAAGACGACGGTGAGAACGGGGTTGTTCAGCGTGCGAGTAGTCCGCCGTTTTGTTCAAAACCTCTCCTCTCAGTGCACATACATTCTGTGTACAGTCGTAGCTTGCGTTTTGTTTATGTGACATCTTTGGTGGAGGTTCTGGGTTTATGAACGTCGTTATATCAATGCGAATAGCACTTTCAGCCGACTTCGGCTACTTTGGATCTATTTAGCTAGCTGCCTTACGCCGCTCTTTTACCATCCAGCACCAGAAATTTTTCTGGTGCTGGACGGAATCAAACCCCACGTCAGACGGTTTTCTCAAGCACAGCAGCCCGACACTTAATTCTTCTCAGCATTAGCACCCACCGGTGCGCCACGCATCTCGGAGGCTACGCATATTATGGGAACCGCGCGGAAGCGCGAATGCTTGAATGTTAATTGTATTAACGCCTACAGTCATCACTATAGATGGATTATGCCGTAATTTTTCTCGCTTTCCTTATTTTGACGTCTTGTTTACTTTCGTCGTCCAATGTACGTCGGTGTGTCCCAGAAGGTGTGTCATAAAAAGATGTTGTCTACACAAGAGGTTAAGTGCCTATCGTGCAGTGACTCCTCGTCTTTCATTGTCTGTACTACCATGACACGGCAGCTGGTGTTAGTGATCTCTATGCGCTGGAACGCCTGTCGCGAAGATGTGTAGAGAAAGCAACATGACGCGCTCCTTTGTTGATAGGATATACTCGGAACACTGCATCCATGCTTGCAATATTGCATGCAGTCGTCTGCGGTAAGTGTCACGACTCTCACAGGTATATTCCTCGCTTGTACGATCGACCGCATGCTCTGAATATCTAGGTAACGAAAGTGGGAAACAAGAGCATAACTAAAAAGCCATATGCACAAAGCTTTTCGATCGTAAGTGCTCTTTGCAATTGGTCGTCCGCCTTTGCTAATTGTACGTTCAACATCAGGATTGGCTAAAATGTTATCTTACAAACAATTCTAGCGTAAGAGGTTCTTGCGAATACGGGTCCATGTCTCCTGGTGCCAACTCGTCTTTCGTGCACGGTAAACTGCTGTAGAAGAAAAAAAAAGTGCTCATAAGACAGGAATATGTTTGTAGAACAGTTAAGCGCGCGCCGAACTGACTGTGTTCATTCAGACGTGGAGATTTGAATTTACAGCTGAAGGCAGTTGATCCTGTAAATAGCAGGGCAGCGTAATCATTTCTGCTGAAGCTTTAGGATATTGTGTGTGCGTTTACGGCTTTCGTGCGCTGTGTTTGACTGTTTGGCACTGACTTGTATCCGGAGAGGCAAGATGCTGACAGAGGAAAAAAAAGAAAAAGCGCTGAGTGAATACTTCGAAGCTAGCGCGCTTATTTCTCGTTATGTGACGTACATGCAAGCTACTGCCTACTTTCGTTTCCGTTTTTTTTTTTTTAGTAGAAGTACGAAATACTTCTTCTAAATACAGCTAGAAACCAAGCCCGCAACAGAAAGAATATATAAATCCACCGCAACATTCCAAAACCTCCCATTTCAAAGAGGTCTATTACAAAATTGTGTACGCAAGGCCATACACTACGGATCAAGCAGCTTTACGTAATGGGGGAGATAGCAGCCCTAAAACAATCCTGCTCAATGTTACACGTGATATCGCAACGCCTTCCCTTTGCGTAGATGTATATCACCAGCGCTGTTACATAAATAAGGGTGCACTTGCGACCTTCTCATCGTTCGTGTGCCTCGAGCAACCTAGAGAGGGTGCCTCGAAGGCAACTATAGATATTGCAACCGCAGATCAACCAGATACGTCGCAAAGAAATTAACCACAAAGATGGCCAAGAGATATAAAATGCACAGCGTAAGGCAAGAGGTCTGGTTTATTGCTGTTCGTTGTCACATGACAACTCCCTCTCTGCCCCTGAAACTGTCTGAAGGTTAAAAAAGAGAACGAGAGAAAGAGAGCCTGATTTATCTGGCATCGAAATGCATTCGTGCATCGTTTCGGCATATCGCCTTGCGTTCTTTCAGAGCCACTGTACAGAGTGGTATACGCTATCAGTGCTTATGTTAAGCAGTCCGAACTCGATATCGGAGTAGTCTTCAATAGTTGAACAGTCTTCAAGATGTGTGCATTTATATTTATGAACGGTCATCATAACCGAGTGAGGAATGAAAGTATAAAAATATTTCTTGCGCGAGCGCCAATTTTCTAAGGAAGGCCCTCAAGCTCTAATACCATAGCCAGCCTTCGCTATGTGTAATTGGGCCGCGATTAACCGTTGCTTTCGTTGTAATCTGGCTACTTAGGTTGAGAGGTGGCCAATAAGCTTCCTGCAATAAGAGTTTTTTGTATTATTGCCTAATTTGTTATTTCAGAGTGCCAAAAGAAGAAAATATAGCATGTTAAGGTTGCAGAACCGTTACCAGCATTTCGAAAAGCCGTCGGCTGATACGGACGGAGGAAAAAAGGGAAACGGGGGGGGGGGGGGGGGGAGGCAAGTAGGGGGGGGGGGGGGAGGCAAGTAGAGAACATTGTAGAAGCTGATGTGCAGCTCTGGAAAATCATGACCAAAGATAAAAAGTAAACCGAGAAGATTAAAGTATAAAAGTCTAGGTCATCACCGAGCTTCGAACCTTGTTGGAAAGTTTCCGATTGCTATCGGACATGGTTGTTCAATTACTCGCAAGGTTGTTCTTCAGCGTGTGTGACTGTTGTTGCATAGAGCTTGCTTGCAAGGTCTCGGTGCAAGTGCGCAGATGTCAGCCTAAACTCACTTTCCCGCTACTATAATGTACACCAGTGCAATGATAACCCAATGATGGCTATCGTATGCATAAAGTGTACTGAGTCCTCTGACCTTCTACTTTTAAAGACTTCCGTCCCAAAAGTAACAAGTTTTTGCATAAGTTCTGAGTTAGTAACGCATACATAAACCACCCCATGACAACCTTCAGGCTTTCAGCTTATTAGATTTTGGCTAACATGAAGGGAGGAGGAGGAGGAGGAGGAGGAGGAGGAGGAGGAGGAGGAGGAGGAGGAGGAGGAGGAGGAGGAGGAGGGAAAGAGAAGGCAGGGATGTTAACCAGAAATGCGCCTGGTTGGCTACCCTACTCTGGGGGACGGGAAAGAGGGAATAGAAAGATGAGGTAGAGAGAGGAGGGGGGAGGAAGGACACGGTGAGCTCGCGCACACTCGCGGAGGGCCTGAGCAATTCAAAGGCGTTCACATAGGCCAGTCGTCCTCAAGTAAGACAACAGTGCCTTCACAGCTTTGTGGGCTGACGAGCGATGGGGACGGTCTTCAAGGAGCACCTGCACGGACAAAGGTCGATCGTCAAGTCCTCGCAATGCGTTCGATAAAGTTTGTCTTTCCGACTGCAATCGATCGCAGTGACACAATAAATGTTCTATGTTCTCTTCGCTGCCGCAGACGTCGCACGTGGCACTTTCGGTCATTCCAATCAAAGCACAGTACGCCTTCGTGAAAGCCACTCCCAACCACAGCCGGTATAGAAGCGATGCTTCACGTCGGTGAATCCCGGGTGGAGGTCGGAGTTGGAGCGAAGGGTTCAGTTCGTGTAGCCTCGTGCGCCTTATATTTGGGGTGTTCCACTCTGTTAAAGAGAGTTTGCGTGCCAGGTGACGAAGCTGCCTTCCAGCGTCTGTCCTGGAAAGAGGAATGGGAACGCTGTGTTGTTCTTGATGTGACTCTCGGGCAGCTTTGTCAGCGAGATCGTTTCCACTGATGCCGCAATGGCCAGGTAGCCATTGGAAAATGATTTCGTGGCCTTTCTGTTTGACGTCGTGGTGAAGTTTGACAATTTCATACGTTAGTTGTTCGTGAGCTCCACGTCGGAGAACTGCCTGCATACTTTGTAAAGCCGGTCTCGAGTCGGAAAACACGGCCCATGTACCAGGACTCTCTGCGTCTATAAATTGAAGTGCACTGCGCAGAGCCGTGAGCTCTGCAGCCGTGGACGTCGTGACATGTGAGGTCTTGAATCGGATTGTTAGTCCTCTCGTCGGTATAAACACAGCACCGCCAGAACTGGTCGATGTAGTCGATCCGTCCGTATAGACGTGCACGTGACTGCTGTATCTCTCGTACAACAGAAGTAAGCTCAATTGTTTTAGTGCAGACGGTGATAAATCTGACTTTTTCTGAAGTCCTGGAATTCTAAGTCGGACTTCAGGGCGGCACAAACACCATGGAGGAGACACCAGCCTGGCCGGAGGTGCGTACCCCGGTGTAATTGAGGCACGATATGCACTAACAGTTGTGCTATATGACGTGCGGGGTCTTTCCACGGTGAGTGCGGCGAGGTCGTGGCAAGGGGTCCGGGCAATGTGCCTGACATGTGCACGCATTGCCTCGATGGCGATGTGCGTTGTGATTGAATGATCTTGAGCAATGGCGATAGTTTCAGCCGTTGACGCACTGCGTGGTACTCCAAGGCATATCCTAAGAGCTTGCGCCTGAATGCTTTGAATTGTACGCAAATTAGTTTTGCAGGTGTTGGATATAACAGGTAGGCTGTACCGGAGGAACCCAACAAACAACACCCTGTATAGCTGTAACATGGGTTGTGTGGATACCCCCCAGTTCTTTCCTGCAAGGAACTTGAACAGATGACAAATAGCCATCAGGCGCTTTTTCACGTGGTTGACGTGAGGAGTCCAGGACAGATCTCTGTCAATCACAACTCCCAAGAACATGTGACTCTTGCTGAACGATATCACTTGTCGGTTGATTGATATGCCGTATGCAGACATTGGCTTCCGCGTAAATGCCACCACTGCGCACTTTTCCCACGTCACCTCCAGTCCTTGTTTACGAAGGTAGCATGATGTCGATGAGGCCGCCTTCTGAAGCCGAGCGCGAAGCTGAAGCCGTGTCACCCCCGACGTCCAGATACAGATGTCGTCGGCGTAGGTAGAGAGTCGAACGGTGCTTGGCAGGTTCTCGATTAGTCCAATAAGGGTCAGATTAAAAAGCGTTGGGCTTAGTACTCCGCCTTGAGGGACTCCGCGGCTACTGTAATACTGGGGTGTCGGGCCATCCCCGGTGAGCACGTAGAATGATCGCATCTGTAGGTAGCTGCGAACCCAGAGGTATGTCTTGCCACCAAGTCCTATTACTTCTAGCGCTTTAAGGATGGCTTCATGGGTGACGTTGTCGTAAGCTCCTTTAACGTCTAGAAACAAGGCAGCAGACAAGCGTTTACAGGCCTTCTGGAATTCGACATACGTTACCAAATCGACAACGTTGTCTATAGACGAACGGCCGCGCCTGAATCCTGTTAATGTGTCTGGGTAAATTTCATAGTGCTCTAGGTACCACTCCAGTCGCGTTAGAACCATCCGTTCCATTACTTTGCCTACACAACTTGCAAGTGCGATCGGACGGTATGACGAAATGTCCAAAGGCGACTTGCCAGCTTTGAGGAGCGGAAGCAGGCGACTTGATTTCCATTCCTGGGGAACGGTGCCTGTCTGCCACGAGTCGTTGTACAGGAGCAAGAGTGCCATTCGAGCTCGTTCACCAAGGTTACACAAAGCGCGGTATGTAATGCCATCTGGTCCTGGGGCTGAGGAACGCCTGCATAAAGCGAGCGCAGCTTCAAGTTCGTCCAGAGAAAAAGCGCACTCCATACGGGGATCACGTGAGGATGGTGAGTGGTCAGGAGTCTGCGTTCCAGTGGAACTTGCTACACCGGCAATCCTCCTACAGAAAGATTCTGCGACTTCAATCTCGCTGCATTGTAGCCTTTGTCTCTTATATGGAGAACTGTTCGGGGCCTCCGTGCAACTCCTGGACAGCGCCACCCATTTAATTCCCTCGCCCTTTACCTACAAGGCTAACATGAAGGAGTTTCTAATCTGTGAATAGGACAGATCTCCTACAGCAAATGAGCGTTCTTCGACTTCGCTAAGCTCCGGTCTGGCATTCTAAACCACCCGGAACCGGATTCTGCTGTACGCCTCTTACTTTCCTCGTCCGTCATTTCTGTCTTAACGGATCGGCCCCTAAAGACTCGTCAGAGCAGCTTGTCTTGCTCGCCCAAAGGAATTGATGGTGTAAGGAAGATGACGAACGATGACGCAGAGGGTCGTAGGATGCACCGAGCACAGTCCTCTCGCTCGAGCTTCTGCTGCGCGCTTGATGCTGCCGATGCTGCTGACTCTGCGTCATCGTTCGTCATCTTCCTTACAAGGGTTGTTTTGCTATCGTTAAGGTTTGCCTGGTGAACTGGGCCAGTCTGACCATTTCTCGCCTTGACAAATGAGCGGCTCGCCAAGTTTCCATCCAATTCGTAAATTCGCCAATCGGAGAAATTCAAGCCAGCAGGCACATGACTCCTGTTGCCACTCTGAGCACCTGAGAAAACACCACCTGTTTGATGTGCAGGTGGGTGTTTGTTGTGCAGGTGATGTGCACGTGCAGGGCAGTCAAGCGCGGAGGATCGAGATTTCGTACACTGCACTGTTGTAACTAAAGCACAAACAGGCATCGACAAAGACACAGAACGATGCACTCGCATGAGGCACAAAGCAGATAAGCAAGGGCATCTTCTCTTAAATACCCAAAATCGCTCAACCGCACAAGGCTTACGTGGAGGCACGTAGAGCGATCAGAAAAAAAAAATGTTGAGATCAGTCTCGTAGCCTACTTTCAAAAGTAAGGCAACTGTTTCTGCTTAACCTCGGAACGTGGTGCATGGCACATCAATCGCGTGTCTGAAATGGTATGACAAAACGCTTACATATATACCCGCCTGTACAGTCGCGAGCAAAAGTTTAGAGACAACGGCATCAGCAAAAAACTTAAATATATTCAAGCAGAGCTCCGCGGCCTCGAATTAGCTTAATACGTTGTATTGGTCAAACACGTGCACGTAGGCGTGCACTCTTGATTTCAGCCGGAATGCCCAGGCTGCGAAGAAAAAAAAAATCGTGGAACCTTTGGTTCACAAACTTTTGCTCGCTACTGTACGTACTATCGACCAAAATAGTTTACGGACCAAGGAATCTGACAAAAAGCTGAATATCTGCGCAGCCTCAAAACGCAGCCTGGTATTCACATTTCCAGCCTCTACTGGTATATGCGAACAACATAGGGACGTACGGTTTTACTGGCTACTTTTAAAGGCTGCTCGGATATTTAGCGTTTTCTAAGATCCCGTGATCCGTAAACTGTTTTGGTCGGTAGTGCTACTGTTTTCATACTTCCTTATTTGAAGATAGACATAAGGTGACAGTGCCCAATAACTGGAAAACGAAGGCCGCAGCTCAGCTCGAAAACATTGTTTTATTATTTTCCAACGTGCATAGTACAAACACAAAAGGACCGGTGTATCTGACCACACAAGTTTTAAATTAAACATCTGGTCGTGCAGCGGAATGACGGACGTTCTGTAAATCGTACATCGCACAAAATGCCCTGACAAAGACGTGTGGTGTCTTGGTTGTATCTGAATGGAAACAGTGTCGTTATATAATCAGCAAAAGGATGATTTTTCCCACGTACACAAATAATCCTCTGAACTTGTAGAAATTTCTTCTGAAGCCAAAGCCGAATTCTAGCCGGTAAAGTGTGAACGAGTGGTTCCGTGCCACGGGGACTGTATCTACCTTCATGTGAGCCAAGCTTTACTTGGTAACTTCGCTTGGAACTTATGGGTAATAGTACCGATAGCAATGCTATAACAATAAGTGTTCAATCATCGCCCATCAATCAGCGCGGGCGTTTCGCGTCTCTGTGGTCTCACTCAAGCAAAAGAAGAACGCGGCAAGTTGATGCACACAGACACGTTACTCGTACCATTAAGCGCATACACTATAGTGGTCATTTTATTGTAGCGCGCATGACACATCATACAAGTCCGACTCAAGTCCCGCGCTCTTGAATGACATTTTCCTGCGGGCTGCAAGGCCCACATCCGTTACCCTGCCTCCTGAATATTCGCGTCTGAAATGTGAGCGATGGCTACTGGGGAGGCGTCATCGGCCGACCTTCAATTAAGCCTTGGGGCCAGGCTTCTTTGCTATCTCGGCCTCGAGGGGCTTGAATATGGTGCGCGCGAAGTTGAAGGCGTCGACGGCCGACTTGGAGATGCTGTCCTTGTTTTCCTGGGCCCAGCTCTGGAACCGCGTGGCAGCCATATTGTAGCTCACGGGAAACTTGTCCGACGCGTGCTGAACTTGTCCGCCTGTGGTGCGAAAAAAAGCGAGAATATAAAAAATGATTGGTGTATCTGACCACACAAGTTTTAAATTAAACATCTGGTCATGCAGTGGAATGACGGACGTTCTGTAAACGTTTCGTTTGTAAACGTTTGTAAACGTGAACGTTTCGTTGGCATGACGTAACTTCGACCCCCCCCCCCCCCTCAATCTTTCCTCAGACGGAGTTTGTGTAGTGCACTTTCCACCATACGTCGCATGCGTTTGTTCATGCGTATTTATGAGTTGTTAGCTTGCCAGCAATGGTAAAAGTCAACTGTGTCTTCCTTTCGTCAAGCTAATTGATTCAATAAATGTTTTCGTATGATGAGAGGGATCATTAGCATGGTTGGGCTAATGATATCTTCCTGTCGTTGGCAGAAATTTGCAAATTAAAGCACGTCACTAGCTGACACAACATACTAGCATTCCGAAACTATCGCCATTTCCAGAACAGGAACAATGGAAGGGGGAAAATCTGTAGTGTTGCTAAAAACTAGAGATTTTGTTAATATATCTACATAATTTTACTGAAATACACAGATCTATAAAGGGTTTCGAGAAATCTCTAGAATTTCGCCCCCTAAAATTAATGGTGTACATCACGCGCAAACCGAACATGATGTGCTTCTCTAGCTTCTTCGAGCAATTGAAGCAAGAGTGGTTTATCTGCAGCCATCCTGAGGTTAAAGCAATTATTTGTTAGCGTGATTTCAACCTGTCGCTTTCTCTGTCAGCGCTCAATCTTCCCGCACCTCGTGATAATTGATGAATTCACGCATTTTTAGAACAACAGGCATACACTTGCCTTCAGACTGTTGCTTCATTTTTAAGACGCCACATTAAAAGGGAAAGAAATAGCACCTTTCTTTTGCAGGCGTTCGAAATACAGTTCTAGTGCTCAAGCACCACACACGCATACTTCGCACGTTACAGTGCCTCTCACGCATATGATGGAAGCATAGCCATGCCGATCTTTGCTGGTCGATTTGCAGGCAGAAATTACAGACGCACTCGTCTTTTAAAAGCCATGCTATGGTGTTTCTAATGGATACTCTGCGGCAACGGTGAAGTGTCCGCGTTGAAATCTGACATCGTGATTGAGCTTCCTGCGTGCTGCACATGTTCTTCTTTCTTACTTTTTTTTCAGGTGTTACTCCCTTAGGGACACGATGCCTATATTGCCCAATTATGATAATTATCACACCTTCAGTCGAATCATGTCCACTGCAAGAAGACAGCTTCTGCTTAAACCTCTATACAGTTTGCCATTTTCTGTATCACGTGAACCAATACCATCTCGCAAACCTCCAAATGTTATCACTTCGTTTAATCTACTGCCACCTTTGACTGTGTTACCTTTGCTTGTCACTTGGCACCTTTTTCACTCCTCAAGTACACTGCTACACGTGACCTAACACGGTTTATTCCTCTCTATCACAACTATACTTATTTAGCACCTAACAATTCACAAGCTCCGCTCACAAAACAGGACAGTATCTGCCCTCTGTGCCTGTGTCTGCCCTCTGTGCCTGTGAAGTTCTAATCCACCATGAGAAATGAGCGAACATGATTGGCTGGCGAATCGATATAAAGATTCTCCGAGTTGGACAGCGGTGTATGCGCCACTGCATTCTTAGGTTATCACTTACTCCAGAATGTCATCTACCCGCGTTCAATTTCGGATGGTACTGTCGTCGTTCTATCTGTTAACGCTACGCCTGTCATGTTTCATATTGCTCGTCGAGCGGTACTTAGCTTGTTTTTAACTATGTTGCCGAAAATTCACGTGGTACTGCCTGCAAATACAGCGCTTCCTGTGTTTTCACTCACTCGCACTCTTGAGGGCGTCGAAGAGGCCGGGTGTGTCCTGCTGCGACGGAGTAGGCTTGGGCGTGCCGCCCGATGACTTGGACGAGCCTCCCGAAGACCTGGACGAGCCCCCCTTGGGCGGTGGCGGCGCCCTCACGACCGCGCACACGACCAACAGCACCACGAGCAGGGTAGCCAGGCTCCACGAATGAACCATCGCTTCCGCACTGCGAAGGGTCGCGTCAGCATAGTGGAATGCGCTGCTGAACTTACAAAGCACCCAACTGTTTCGTTCTGTTGCATATGGGTTGCTACGGACAGATTTAGGCAGACAGAAACTTGGTTCCTCAGCTTCTGTACGTTTACACGAAAATGTAAAAAGAAATGAAAAAAAATAACAATGAAACCAATAAAGATTTTGCCACAACGGAGAATTCACTTGACGTCTGTCCACACGGCTAACCGAATGATGTTACACTTTTTAGTTTTCACATATCGGTGCAAGAGCCCTTCACGCACTAAATGGACGGTAGGTCCAAACACACCGCTCATTTCAAGTTTCGTTCATCGTAAGTACGTCACCTCATACATAACTGTAATGGACTACTTATCGCAAACGTTGATATATCTGTGTTCTCTAAGAAGTGTTTTAGGACCGTGTTCAGCAAGTTATCAGCAGTAAAAGGCGAACATATACTTAACACACACACAACTGCCACTGCGGTTGTCCGCAGACGAAGCAACAATACATAAGGATGATGATGATTGCCGTGATTTATTGTAAAATTTGCGCAGATTCGGCTCCCACTTTTGACTAGAGCCATCATAGAGCGGAGGGGTTTAGGTGTCGGGTTTAGGTAGATAAGTATGTACACATTGTATGATATCCTGAAGCCCTAGCTGCCTGGCCGCTCAAGTCCAGGATGGTGACTTCGACTTTGTCCGGCGGTTGCTCACGGTGGCACCACTTGTCGATGTTTTGAGGTCTATAAAAAGTTGGTGCCAACCTAAGAATACCACTGGTAAATACATTTCTCTCCAGCTCAAGGATAATTTGTACAGGTGTGCCAGCCAATGATGTTTCCTCATCTCCGTGACGTCACGGTGGAGGCGTGGTTCTTTCAGTAATGGCATCTGTTAGGAACCATGGGCCGAATTCACAAAGCTTTTCCTTCGTAAGTAATCTATGAAATTTGTGGCCCGTCTCCACTAATGATACGTTCAGTATCAGCATTGGCTGGAATTTGCTCTTATACGAACAGTTCTAGCTTAAGATCGTTCCGTGAATGCAAGCTTATGTGTTTTGGAGCGCTGAGGCACAGAGGATGAGTGCAGTGCGGTTTTGGGGGCGGAGCTTGCACTGAGCTCTTCGACTCACCGAGTATACAGGGTGATCAAAGTTAAGTTTACAGGCGTTTTTTTTTTCCTAATTAGGCACTGAGACGTACGTGAAGACCACCTCTACAGTAGGGTTATGTGGCGAGGGGGACAAAAAGTGAGGGGATAAGTATCGCTGTTATCAGTGCAATTAACAAAAATTGAATAATTACTTTTTGAGCGGCTGCAGTAAGCAGGCACGTTTGTATTGAAAAGTTAGAGGCAGTGGTGTTTCTACAGGGTTCCACTTCGCATAATTTTTCTAGCGGGTCTGCGCTTTGAGATATCGAACTGCGAAGTTTAATTGCCGTTCGCATGATTACGCATGCAACTCAGTGACGACCGGCGGAAAGATCCTCCCTTATCTCGGTATAAAGGAAGCTACCATCGTTACAGGCTGCGCGGTTCCGTGTTTTGATAGCGGTTACGACTTCAGCGCTTTGCGATTGCGCCTGCCGAGAGTGAAAAGGGGGCAGTTATCATTTTTTCCTATGCCTCCTCCCCGTTGTCAGATTAGACCCCGTACCCAAAGGCGCGTCACATAAGGGAGGAGCTATGCGCCGTATTGTAATTTAGTATTCTAGTATTGTATTTCAGTATTGTTCTTTACTGACGCTGCTCAAAAATTACTATTCTATTTTTTTTTCTCTTAACTGTCCTTTTAGGAGCCAGCTATCCCAAACCCTACGAGAAAAAAACAAAGCTGTGAACTAGCAGAGAAACAGAAAGCGGGAATAAAAAAAAAAGAATTGCACTTTGCGCTGGCTATTGAAATACAACATCCAACAAAACAAGCACCTAAGATAATAAAAAAGGAATAACATTTTAGGGGACAAAAAAATACGTTTCACACACGTATACGCTTGACTTGATGGTGAGCAGTCTATGCACAGTAAGCGGACGAACGTACTCTCCACTGATCTACATAACTCAAACCTGACACATAAAATCTCAAGACACAGTCAACCCGAAGAAGCAGTTGGCCTAAAGGTGCATTCTATTCCTAGAGTTGCATTGCCCTTGATCTAAATAGTGCCATACCGTTTTGTAACGACGTCGATGCTGACATCGAATACTGATTGCTTCAATGGTAAACAACGCGTGCAGTAAAATGCCATATGCATTCGCGTAATTAAATCCACGCATAAGCGATGCACCAAGTGCGTTACGCTCTCACGTCGATCGAACCTTCTCTCAGAATGGTTTCTCAATGTTAATCGATTCATAAATGTTTTCGTCCCGCAGCCCCGAAGAAAACACCGTCTGAACTGAGACATCAATCTTTTCCAGCACCTAACTACCTCAATTCGGCCCTTCTGCCAACTACATTTTGGCACAAAAGCTTTGCCAAGTACGCTTTTAAAGGATTGATCTAGCACCAGTTACAGGTGCTATATAGTATATCTCTCAACAAAGTAGCAAGTAAACTAATAAGACAGTCACCAACATTTACGGAGAAGGAGCCAAATAGAAGCAGTACAGATAACTGTTGATAACCGATTCGGCCGAGCGCCACATAGTTGATAAAGCACTGGCGAGAACAGTCGATTCAAATGGAAAAATGAAATAAGAAACTTCTTTGGAAATGCGAACCGCCCGAGACTTAGCCACGAGAGTTCGAACTGGGACAGGCGAACGTACCTTTTAGGCGCGACTGTCCTAAACGAAACACGCTTAGTTCAGCGGTCGATGAGCGAGTCACCACGACAGACCTCTATTAGCTGCCTCCTCGGCTACGTACTGCGAGGCGTGGGTTTTGTGCCGTCACCCCTCTCTCCTGCGCCCCTGTGACGCAACAGTCGCAAGAGCGTCGAGCGCCCTCTCCAGACATGTGGGCCAGTTCACCCTGAACCACGTGAATTCATTTCGTGCTTTCGCAAATACAGCACAGTCTCGCAAAAAAAAAATCAATGTGGGAGGCATTTCGAACAGAACACTAGAGAAGTCTCTCGTGCCCTTGGGGCTTTAGGCTTTAGACCACAGGTGGGACGTCACAAAAGGGTACGGAAAGGGCGTCGTCGTGTATTGGTAGGGTGCTGTGTACTGTTGGCAGATTGGAGCAAATTTGATGGCATTTTTTTTTTATTTGTCTTCTTTTTTTCTTTGTTTGCCTCTTCGTCACCACATTGTGCAACTCGACAAATTTATAGATTCGGAAATCGAAATGGCATGATGGTACTTACAGTCTTCAGACATATTGAGTTCATGTCTACCAAGGACTAAAATAAAAACTATAAAACGCTTCCCGTATCGGCGTGTCAGAGTGTAATGTTAGTTATTTCTTCAGGAATGCGTTCTGGCAGCAGATTATTCTTTCTCCTCTATTAGTGATTGTTTTTCATCGTCACGCTATTTTCTTGTTTTTGCTGCCTTATTTCGTGTTTTTTTTTTTTTCCTGCCTTGTTTTTTTTTCCTCGATTTTTTTTTCTTTTTAAGAACAAGAAGAAATGCAACAGCCGTGAAATACGTGTGCTAGTGAAATACTTGCTAGTTATTTCTGCAGAATGGTGAATGTGAAGTTCTGAGCTTTTCTGTTTTTTGTTGTTGCTTTCCTTCTTTATTTCAGGTGGCACTCTCTACACACACACATTAATACCAAGCGACGAGAACACGTGGTGCTTGTTAGGATTTGCCTTCTGATTAAATCGGCTAGACAGCCCCCTTGTCGCTTAATTACTTAAGTGTGCGCGCATTTTCATTGGTTGCATGCAGTTGCATGCTATTCCCAACTTCTTCTGCGTTACCTTTATGTGTGCATTGTCCACATGCTTTAGTACCTGCGCGGACCATTGGCAGCAAGAGAAGAAACGAACGAGCATGCCCAAACGAGCGTAATTCTGGGTCCCCTTTTCCAGCTTCCACAGTGCGGCTAAAGGTAATCCGGAGATAAACCGATCAACTTAAGGAGCAGCTCTTGACGATGCTAGTGGTCTTCCATCAGGTTAACGCAACAACGTCACTGCAATGCGCCTATTCTTTACATTAGAAATAAGCTTGAAAAGCCTGAGTGTTCTCAAGCACGTAAACGTGCCGTTCTTTACAAGATCTGTCCAGTCCTCACGGGCTAAATTACGGTAAGCTATGCGCTGTCCCTTTGAGAATGCTGCATAATTAACGAAAACATTATCTCAATAATTGAGCGTGACGTCGAGTAGTGTACAACGCCATAGATTTCTATCGGTTCCGTCCATTGCTTGCAGGTCGTCCGCGGTGCCTCGCCTGTGCGCTAACGTTCCCATCTCTGTAGTTTACTTATAACTAGGTCAAAGTAGTACAGCAGCAGTCGACATGATAATCTACAGAACATTTTTACGAAACGCCGGCATCGTCATTATGGCATACTCTGTTTAAAGAACAGCATCCGGCGTGTCTGCAACTGCAAATGTATCTGTAGTCTGGAAACAACACGCTCTTATACTGGGCATGGAATGAAACGTGAAGGGAAGAAAACACAGAAAAGCCACAACACCTCTTACGCGTAATTAGTTGTAAGTGACCTGCGCAATCCTTGCGTAACTGGCAGCCAAGCAAGCTCTGTCCCCAAAACTCGGCGCCCGTGAATGAATCACACCGTGCAGTGTCATTCGCAGTGGAAAGCGTGAAAATGGCAATCGACGCCGCCTTTTTACCACTGGCTTTTTCCAGCTGACCGCGTTTACGTAGCGATACCACACAGGATTGTGAGGAAGCGTTCACATTAACGGCTCGACATTTTGAAGCGCCCGTCAAATTAAATCAGAATGGCCTATTGTGTTCGTCTTCTCCTACAGCGGCGGCTCGCGAGGGCCAGCGGTGCATCGTAGACCCAGCATCGGGGCCTTTTCCTTGGCCTGCAAGGCAAACTCCTTCGGTCTCATCGAGTCGAGGCCGCCCACGGGGAAGGACGCAGATAGCGCATCAGCGTTAAGCGAAGGAGCGCGCACAAGTTCGAACGATCGCAATCGGAGCTGGTCAAGTACATTGCTTCGATCGAGCTGTTCTAAAGACAACGCGACGTTTGTTTGCTTCATGATGAGCATAGTATTTCTGTATTTCACGTCGTACCTTTATTTTCTGACTTCTTTTGCGCCTGTTGACTACCGTAACTGCCATTAACGCTGCAGAACTGCTTTCCTCCTGTTTTTCCTTTTTCCTTTTCTTTTTTTTTCTTTCTTTTTTTTTTTTTGCGGTAGAAGAATGGCCTGGTCTAACGGCGCCACGCATACGCAACAGTATCTTTGAGCACTGATCAGTTGTTGCATTACTTAAGGTCAAATAATCAGCTCCGAAATCAAGCTTGAAATGTTATACTCGGTAAGTTTTGGAGCACTTATCTGAAGAAAATCTACATGAGTTCAGCGTTCGTTCTATCTATCACGTGAGGTTTTTCTTATCTCTGTATCACCCTCTCTCTCCCCCTCTCTCTCTCTCCCTCTCTCTCCCTCTCTCTCTCTCTCTCTCTCTATTTATTCTCCACCTCAAGAAAACCCGCGAGATTACCATGCACTGAAAAACTAGGCAGGGGGAGCCGGATTTCTTATTGTAGCTCCTAAATATTTGCGTGCTTTCAGCGTTATATTGGCAGGCATTTTAGATCACTGGGATTTGTTTCCCTTTGAGAAAGACGCCAGAGAATATTCCAAAGTTTTATCGCAAACCTGACGTCTCGTAGCTCCGACAAAGTTTTCCGTCGTCGTGACAAACAGGATGTGTCTTTGATTCGTCGGATTTGTGTATAGTCTACGGATAGCTTATTACCTGATCTCGCACTACAAAATTAATCGTCTATCACGTGATCAAGCTGCTCTGACAGGTCCCAGATTCTTACGACACTCGCAAATCGAATAAGTGTATCGCTATTTTCTGCTCGCTCCAGTCGTTCCAGCTCCGTAAGGCCATTGTTGGAATTCAACAAATCGAATCGAAACAACGGACTGGACATACACCAGCGAATTGCGCTTACCTTGGACGAGGTAAACTTGCTGCACATCTTAAAACGCGCGAACCGTTTTTGTCGACTTGAGCATATCTTCGTCTCGACGCTGTTCATCAAGTCAACGCACCATGTAGCCAAAACAATAGATCGACGCGAACAAAAGTGAAATCTATTTGATGCAACAAAAAGAAGTAATCAGCATGCAACGGAAGACCAAACGTTAAAAAAAGAGAAAGGGAGAGGGAGAAAGAAATGAGCTAGGAAGAGTATTTTAATCGAGTTGAGCGCGCGTAATGCGTAGGCTCTGATCTGCTTTCAACCCGACCAAGAAAGCCAGAGTGCATTGGAAAATCCTCGAACTATTCTTGGACTCAGCGTCATAAAAATTTTGTTAACACTACATTTGGACTGTTCGATACAGCTTCGGGATAAAATATCGCTTCATGTAGTTCTGGGCAGTCCATGATAAATTGGAGAGACATAAGACTTCAAAAATTGATGTTCCAACAAGATCTACTATGCTGTGACGACAGCATATCATCTTCAAAAAGTTTATGCAACTTCGACAGAACTACTTCATACCTAGCTGTGCGTCTCAACACGTGGCGAAATTTTCTGTCGTTGCTGTAAACAAGATTGACGTACAGACTAACGTACATTGACGGCAGACTAACGTACATTTACTTACGTTATGGAAGCTTGTAGCCCAGTATACATTTTGTTCCAGGACAAACACACCCGTCTGAACCAGGGTCTAAAAAATCTACTCTCCTTCGTAGACTCATCCTATAGTTTCTGACTCTCCGTCTGCCAAGCTTGAACTTCGTCCCCGCCACGTATTCCTATATATACTATTATGTATATATGTTGGACAATATAGTGCATTTTGATATAAGTAAGGTTGAGCGAAAATTGAGACAAAGACGAATTAGGAGGAGGATAGAAAACATTTATTTAGCACCATATACATGGTAATGGTGCATGTAATGCAATGCATGTAAGGCGTAGGATGGGTAACCGGTGGACTATTAGAGTTACAGAATGGATACCAAGAGAAGGGAAGCGCAGTCGAGGACGGCAGAAAAGTAGGTGGGGCGATGAAGTTAGGAAATTTGCCGGCGCAAGTTGGAATCAGCTGGCGCAAGACACGGGTAATTGGAGATCGCAGGGAGAGGCCTTCGTCCTGCAGTGTACATTAATATAGGCAGATGATGATGACCTTCCAGGAGCCATTGGGTTTAAAGTGGACGGAATCGTCAACCGGGCAACAGTTGAGATAAGCAAGAGACATTTAGAGTATTAGAGGGAAAAAAGCAGGGAAGAGATTGATACGACCGGATCCGTTGCAAGCATAGGTAGCAGTACCAAGTAGATAGAGAAGCTTTGAGGAAGAGAAAAAGATTAAGGTGATGTATTAAAAAATGCTAGAATGAAAAACATGTATGGCATACCTGATTAACTCAAGCAGGCTAGGTGACTATTTGTCACCGACTCGTTTCAAAGGAGATGCCATTAAAGTATCATCATCATCATCATCATCACACCACCACCACCACCATCATCATCATCATCTGGTGCCCGTGGAGGCTGCCGTGGAAGGTAAACCGCACGAGATCTCAATATGAGCATTGCCTCTATTTTCACTGTGTTGAGGAAGACTGTCAAAACATATATCCCAGCCAAATTTTCAGCTCTGTCTCGTGCTCTTCCTCGAACAGTTTGCTGTCTCAACCATTTAGCCCTTTTGTGCGGTTATTTTCTTTGTGTACCTTTTATACCCTTATCCATTGATTTTGTAGCATCTACAGGACATACTCATGCTTATTAAATTATTTTTGTAAATATATCATGTATGGGTTCACACACCATTCATTGTCTGAACTGATAGCGTTTATCATAGATGGCAAGCTTTAATTGTTGCTTGCCCACTTTTTTTTCACTTTGAATAACTCGCCGGACTTTCAATTCAGTTATTGTTCTGTACTGCACTTTGCATTGCAATGGTTCAGCAATCGATATGGCAATTTTCGCGACGGTACGCCTACTCTCTAATGTAATGATGTTCATGCAATATTTGCTAGTATCTTACCTTGCGTACTTATTCCTGGTTTTAGTTGCATTTTTCATGCTGTTACATTGTGCGAATAATGCTTTTGTTATGCTATGCCTTCCTTTTTGCATTGTTGAATAACGCTTGTTTTACGTTGATGTCACCGTACCCCCCCTCCGTTACCTTACCTGCCTTCAGCAAGGCAGGTAAGGTATTCATAATCTGTGTGAGCCTGAACTACACTTTCTTTCGTGCCAAAGTTATCCCTAATAATGTCTATGATGTACCGCAGCGCATCGTCTCCTTCGAAGGCGTTATCGTCTTCATCCCTTATCGCCGTTTGAGAACCTTTAGTTAGAGCTCCGAGCACTCTTACATGGTTCCAAAATCTTTATGGGGCGCCTTTGTCTCTTTTGCGAGTGTTTTGCACCCAACGTTCACTTGCGCATTTAATTTTCTCTTGCACGAGTTCACTCGCCACCCTTTTCTTTTCTCGGTATTTTTCCCATCAAAGGAGCACCTCTTCGTGTAATCCCAACTTTTTGGCTTCTCGATTATCCCTAGACGCCTGCATACGCTCTTCTATAGCTTGCTTTATTTCGTTATTCCACCACTTACGTGATTTCCTCTTTCCAATCCAACAATTTGTTTTGCCGAGTCTGTCTTATCTCGTACTGCATAACGCCTACCAGTTCCTTATATTCCCAGACTGCATGTTGTAGGAAACGCCTCCATTTTCTTCTCTGTGTTTTTGCGATCTCTGTTATTTGATTTTCACTCATTTTTAGAAATTCTGATTATATTAGTTCTTGTTTTGCGTTAGTATCTCTCATAAACGTTAACTTTAAACGTTTATGATCGCTACCGAGGCTATTTTTACCATGTTCGTCTATCGTCATTTGCTCTAGTCATTCGTAGACCGTTTCTGCGTAGTCGATACATGGCTGCCTGCTTCCGCATTGCCACGTTTCCTGTCCATGACACTTATTCTCGCTGTTAACTGCTATAAGGTTTTGTTCATCGCAGAGATATATCACTAGAGAATCGTAGTATTCAGTCATCATCATCAGCCTATATTTATGTCCACTGCAGGACGACGGCCTGTCCCTGCGATCTTCAATTACCCCTGTCTTGCGCTAGCTGTTTCCAACTTGCACCTGCAAACTTCCTAACTTCATCACCCCACCTATCTTTCTGCCGTCCTCGACTGCGCTTCCCTTCTTATGGTATCCATTCTGTAACTCTAATGGTCCACCGGTTATTCATCCTACGCATTATATGGCCTGCCCATGAGCTCCTTTTTTATCTTAATGTCAACTAGAATATCGGTTATCCCCATTTGCTCTCTGATCCACACCTCTAGAGAGAAAGGGGGGGGAGAGAAATAACTTTATTCACGAAAAATAGTGTTAAGGGGGCCGGAAGGTGGGTCCTCAGTCCAGGACTCCCGTGGCCACTGCTACGCTCCGTGCCTGGTCGAGGAGGCTCAATTGAGTCTGAGGATGGCTGCCCAAGGCTTCTTAAAAGAATATTGTGCTAATTGGGGTGAATTTTAATTTTGGGGCCATGATGTGCACTCCCATGTCACATGGTGCAAGGATGGCCTCCCCCACACCAGGGGCATCGATTGGCATGTCTGGTTGGCCAGCGCTATCTTCCTGCCTCTTAACGTTAGGCCTAACATGTTTCATTCCATCGCTCTTAGTAAAGTCCTTAACTTGTTCTCGAGATTCTTTGTTAACCTCCAAGTTTCTGCCCCATATAACATCATCACCATCATCAGCCTATATTTATGTCCACTGCAGGACGAAGGCCTCTCCCTGCGATCTCCAATTACCGCAGTCTTGCGATAGCTCGTGCCAACTTGCGCCTGCAAATTTCCTAATTTCATCCCTCCACCTAGTTTCCTGCCGTCCTCGACTGCGCTTCCCTTCTCTTGGTACCCATTGTGTAACTCTAATGGTACACCAGTTCTATATCCTACGCATTACATAGCCTGCCCAGCTCCATTTTTTCCGCTTAATGTAAACTAGAGTATCGGCTATCCTCGTTTGTTCTCTGATCCACACCGCTCTCTTCCTGTCTCTTAACGTTGGGCCTAACAATCATTGCATTCTACCGGAGCTTCTTTGTTAACCTCCAAGTTTAGGCCACATATTAACCTCCAAGTTGTTAACCTGTTAACCTCCAAGTTGGATGGGGGCGAAATGCGAAAACACTCGTGTGCTTAGATTTAGGTGCACGTTAAAGAACCCCAGGTGGTCCAAATTTCCGGAGTCCCCCACTACGGCGTGCCTCATAATCAGAACTGGTTTTGGCACGTAAAACCCCATAATTTAATTTTAATTTTAACCTCCAAGTTGTTTAGGCCACATGTTAACCTCCAAGCTGTTAACCTCCAAGTTCTGCCCCACATGTTAGGCCATATAACATATGGGGTAGAAACTTGAAGGTTAACAAAGAAGCTCCGGTAGAATGCAATGATTGTAGACTTTTTCTTTTCAACGACAGTGGTAAGCTCCCAGTCAGGATTTGGCGATGCCTGCCATATGCACTCCAACCCAATTTTATTCTTCTGTAAATTTCTTTCTCATGATCAGGGTTCCTTGTGAGTAATCGACCTAGATAAATGTACTCCTTTACAGACTCTAGAGGCTGACTGGCGATCCTGAATTCATGTTTCCTTGCCAGGCTATTGAACATTATCTTTGTCTTCTGCATATTAATCTTCAACCCCACTCTTACACTTTCTCGGTTAAGGTCCTCAATCATTCGTTGTAATTCGTCCCCGTTGTTGCTGAATACGACAATATGATCTGCAAGCCGAAGGTTGCTGAGATAATATTCGCCGTTTATCCTCACTCTTGCCATTATAAAAGCTTCCCATTCCTTGCCCATTCCTTCCCATTATAAAAGCTTGAATACTTCTAAGCATGCAGTGAATAGCATTGGAGAGATTATGTCTCCTTGCCTGACTCCTTTCTTGATAGGTAACTTTCTACTTCTCTTGTGGAGAACCAATGCAGTTGTGGAATCTTTGTATTTTCCAAGATATTCACGTATGCCTCCTGTACTCCGGGCCCTAGTGGTCGGAGGGAACACTAAACCCAGTGGCACCTTTCCTTCCTACAACCTAACATTGTCCATTATATGCCCCCTTCTTCTGCACAGCATTCCGCAGTAGTCAGTATATCCGTCTAAATCATCCATGTGGCTATTCATATTTCCTACTAATACCACCTGGTCCGATTTCTTGAACTCAATAATATCACTTCTATAGTGCAATCAATCAATTATTTATTTTTATCTATGCTATCGCTACCTTTCCATAGGTAAGCTACTCCAAGCCACGTGTTTCTTGCCTTCCCATGTGCCGCTAATCCATAAATGCTCCTTACATCTCTCTTTTACCCTTTGTCACTTCATACCTCGCCTAATTAGCATGACTACGCCTTTCCTTGACCCAGTCATTCTGTTGCACCCCTCACATACAAAATGTAGATAACAGGCTGCTGCTCCAAATCTCGTAGATGCGTTTCGGCCAAGGCGTATGCACCAATAGCTTCGTCATTCAGCTGCGTTTGAACTTCCAGCCAATTTTCCTGCTTGCGACCACCCCGCATGTTTATGTTACAAATTTTACCGTCTCTAGACTTATCATTTGTGCGTCTTTTCTTAACTATTTGTGGTCTAATTCTACTCCTTGTTCGTGTGCAGCTACATTGAATACCTAATCTTCCTTCCTGATTGCCTGGTTCCCGCCTAAACAAGCTACTACATGTTGTTGTGCCATAGTACGTGCCCATCCATCATCGAGGCGACGGGAGCTGCCATACTATACGTGCCTATCATCGAGGGGACAAGAACTTCCATTTATCCGCGACGAATCAATCGACGCGGGCAACTTCAAGCAGCCCCGGCCATCATCGCCACGAGTCAAGAATGCGACGCGGGTGACGTCAACTCTCCGCCCCACCTGGTTCCTGCCCACGAGGAGCCCAAAAAGGGATTTAAGGCAGAACCGGCCCTTTGTGAAGAGAGAGTCGCCACCAGCCGCCCCGTCGGCCTGGTGCGCTCTTACTGCTATTATCAGCTATTACCAGCAATTACCTGCTATATCTGTATATATCTGTACATATTGTATAAAGCTTTCGTCTCTTCATTGTCCGCTCCAAGACTCCGTCTCTCGTCCCCGACCCCGGGTCGCAATAATGTGCCGCGAATCGATGTCCAACCGGTGGTGCTACACTAGGGAGATTTAGTATAGCGGAAAACAGCAAACGCAAGGATTTAGCGTTAGCGTTAGCATTGCGTGCTGCGAACTGCGCATGAGCCGAACGTGAATATAGCCATGCAGAACTCTTACCTACGTACGCTATTTCCGAAATATAGCGTTCAACGCTAACGCACGCAAGGGATCACGTACGTAGGGCAACATGGCGGCGCCTGTTGAAGCGAGAGCCGTCCACTTCGGATCTATCGAGTCGTCGGCCTGCACTGTTCGGCTCATTCGTTCCCCACTAATGCTCCTGTTTGCTTTAGATTTGTGTGATGATGCTTCGACAGCGGCGTGCAGGTGACAAATGGGCGTTGTTTTCGATATACGATCTCTATTAGCGGCGGAGTAGGCTTAACGAGAGGGTTTGCTCATGTTTGCTGTATCTGCCTCGAGTTGGCGCCCAAGCGCCCTTTAACGTTTTGCTCCGTTCCGCTATTCTAAAACGCTACCTACGTGGTTTACGTAGTTTACGTAAAACATGGAGGCGGTCCCGGTCGCCCCCTTTCGAACTGAATTTGGCGTTGAATTTGTAGAATTCACTTCGTTCGCAGCAAATGACTGCGTAAACGGCTTTCGCTTAGTCTCATGCCGCTTCGACGAGAGAGTGTTATGGCTAACCTTGAATTTTCGAGATCGCTTCTCGTTTCGAACGCGCCTAAGCCTAACAAAATTTTAAAAAAAATTCTCCTAGGGAGCCTACATGCAAGCGCTGTTTTAAACAGCGCTTGCATGTAGGCTCCCTATTTTCTCCTAAAATCCCTATATAAGAAAAGTACCGCCATCCTTTGATCAACGCCGCTTCGCTCTCTCTTGTATCTCCGATTGGACGATGATAGCGCGCGCTTTGACTTCTTTATATATATATATATATATATATATATTTCGCCTCAGAGCCATGTTGAAAGTACCTCTGCGCAGCCGCAGTCTCCGGCGGCGGCGGCGGCGCGCGCCCGGCCTGAAAGTTTCAACGTGGACTTTCTAGGGCCGCCACCATCGACTTGCTTTCGCAAGCAAAAAATAAAGAAAAAAGCAAGCGCTTTAGGAAAGGAGACGACGAGGAAAGAGTAGATGGCGAGCGCCACCTCTCGGTAACGTTGCGAGATAAACGCGACGACGGCATATGGCCTCTGAGATGGGAATATTTCGGAGGCTATGGTAGGCAACTTGTACGGCTTGTCTGTTTTGCTGCAGATCGGCGGACATGGGAAGTAAAAATACAACGTGCTCCTGGCTTCCCTTGCGCTGCCTATCGCACTTTCCGGACGCACACACACATAGAATTAGGTGTCCTATGTATGCGAAATTCAAAGCGTAATAGAATAGCGTACCGCACGTAAACTACGCTGTCACGCTATACTAAAACTCTCTTTCTGCAAAGTTCGTTTGCGGAATGGTAACGCCATTTGCCTTAACCCCGCTATTACGCTAATGTTAAACTAAAACTGTCTATATACTAAAACTCCCTACTATCGCTAAAATGTATCCCGTCACGCACAAAAGCGCCTTCGCGGCCTGATCGGTGCACTTCTCGGTAGATGTCAATGACCGTAAAATTCAAAGCCTTAGCTCACGTTTGCGAAGCCCTTTCCGTGCGAATGGGGCGGCCGGAGCAAAACCTTCCGGTGTGCGCAATCTCGGAGACCATGGCCTTTCGTGATTGTAATTTCTGGCCGCCGGCAGATGCCGCCACCCTTCCATGCGCGCTTGCTTTTTGCTCAACCGATGACGCTGCCACCATGCGTGAGTGTACTTCTTACCAGAATATCAGATGCAGTTCGTGCTTGCGACTGCTTCATTTTCTATCGTGACGCATTTCGTTTTTGGATATATTACGCATTACAGCCCGCCATAAAAAGCTTCCTATCACATCTTGAGGTATGTAGTTCCTCCCGTTCAAAATATTACTAAGGGTCTCTTATGCTACAACTAGGACTAGGACTAGGGGCCCTTAGCTAAAGCTTGTCCGCCTTTTAGGGGCGAAGCACCTTAGGGCCGAGCCTTGACCCTCGTCGTCGTCCGTTGTCCGTAGCTCTGGTTTGCATGGAGACCGCTAGGGGCGCTGCGGTGCACAAGGGCTATATAAGCGCTGTATATACTGTACACATGTACAATATATATATATATATATATATATATATATATAGTGGACAGTGTGCTTCGCGTCCGCAAAAGAAAGAAAAGCTCGACATCATGGCCGTTTATTGATGATCCAGGCTCCTTCTTTCTTGCTCATTGGCCTCGTTTTCACACTCCACAGATCGTATTTGTTCAAAAGCAATTAGATGGTTTAAATGTGAAAATTCGAGAGGTAATTCCATCAATTGAATCGAATCGGAATATTGAGATTGAATTCGATGACATTTTCCCCGGAAACCCTAAGCTTCAATCAGTCAGGTTCTTCAATAACCGGTTGCAAGATTACCTTGCGCATGCGCCATCAAATAACATAATAGCCACAGACGCTTCAGTGAACAATGATAAGACGGGCGTAGGCATTTTCTCGCTTTCACTTGGCTGGTCATTTTCTTTCAGACTGCCAGATTATACTCCCGTTTTTGAAGCCGAACTTTTGGCAATTATTTAGCACTGCGGAAACTCCCTTTGAACGAAATCAATGCGGTTATTATAACAGATTCGCTTTCTGTCTGTTCTTCGCTTACAGCTTCATCCAATTCACCAGCTCTAAAGACGTTTTAGCATAAGTTCCTCCACAGTTAAATTTTGTAAAACTATTATGGGTACCAGGCCACTGTGGGTTGCATTTAAACGAAATGGCAGACTCATTAGCGCGAGCATCCTTGAGTGGACCAATAATATCGGTTCTTTCAGTAGTTGCGCACATAACAGCGATTAGATGTCGAAAATATTCAATCAGTAGAGATGCCGTTGAATCAGTAACACCATGGGCTGAATTTCAGCATCTCAAGTTTCCGTGCAAAATTCAGTGGTCTCAATCAAGACAATCGGAAGTGGTGATCACCATATTGCGCTGCCGTGTCTCCCCCTTAAATGTATATTTACATAGGACTGGTCTGGCGATATCTCCCCTGTATCAATTCTGCCAGGAAACAGAATCCCTAGATTACTATTTTTTATATGTCGCCGCTATACAGTATTAAGAAAAAGGCTTCTAGAATTTGCTGTGGGTTCCTGGCCACCGCGGTTTATATCTAAACGAAATGGCAGATTTATTAGCAAGAACGTCTCTAAGTGGGCCTTTGATCCCTGTTTTACCGGATGCTTCTTACGTCACTGCATCGAGATACAGAAAATTTTGCTTGCAAAATGATTTAAGCAACTTACCTCTGAAACCATCTCCAGACTTTCAGCATCTCGGTTTTTGCTGGAATAAACAGTGGTGCTCTTCTCGGCAGTTGGAAGTTACAATTACACCAGACTACGCTGTCGCATTCCGCAATTGAATTTTTATTTACATAGAGCTGGTCTCACGATGTCCCCTCTATGTCACAACTGTAAGGAAATTGAATCAATTGAACATTACTTTTTATCATGCAGACGATATTCACACCACAGAAAGTTATTACTGGAAGCTCCACTTTACAAAATTGGATTAGGTTTAAACATACCAGTATTGTTATCATTTGGGGCCTCAGCACTAGGCTGTAGTCACAGAGACGTGTGTTGCGCAGTATTTAATTTTTTAACTGAAACAAAACGATTACCCTGCTAATTATTGTATTTGTATTCCACACATCAGATGCATTCATATCACCTAAATTGATTTCTCCAAATTGTTTTATTAATATTACCTCTCCCTGGTTGTAACAGCTCTTCAGTTTCACCTTTTCAGTTAGTCTGACTGCTCGCTCGCATGCTAATCTAGTTAGTGCGACATCTGCCCTTTTTTTTTTTTTTGTCTTTTACTTGGCGTTTCTTGTTCTCTTGTTTTCAAATGATTTTTCTTTAGCATTCCCACTGCCGCCGATTCTTGGCCTATCCCCCTTAGTGGGTGCGAGCCATGACCGAGGTACATCATCATCATCATCATCATCATCATCATCATCATCATCATCAAAATGTTTGCTTGTTCCGAGTCTTCTGTTCTCACAAGTTGGTGACCTCGGACGCTTCCCGCATCGCAACTATTCGTCCCGCCGCTCCTCTTCGACGCCATGGAATCAAGCTCCCAAGACAATGACCCACCTTCCATCGCCACACTCAAGCTGCCCGAGTTCTGGCCCGCAAATAGTGAGCTCTGGTTTCTCCACATCGAAGCGCAGTTCCGCCGTCACCGCATCGCATCGCAGACGGCCAAGTACGACTATGTCGTGAGTGCGCTCAGCCCGACCACCACAGCTTTGATCCGCGACGCTTTGCTCACTCCCCCACCCGACAACCCCTACGACATCCTGAAACGGGAGTTACTACGACGCACGACCGACTCCGAGTCGCGACGCATTCAACAGCTTATATCATCGGAGGAACTTCGGCGACCGAAAGCCGACCGAGCTGCTCCGCCGCATGACCCTGCTACTCGGAGGAAATTCATCTTCAACGGACTCAAAAATCGTCCGCGAACTCTTCTTTCAGCGTCTACTGAATCAGGTATGGATGATTTATGTGCCTGCACCTACGGCAACGTCCATTGAAGACTTAGCAACCACGGCAGACCAGATCATGGATACTTCCCATCCTTTCGTATCTGTCATCGACCGTTGTCAGGCTCCAGTCTCGAGTCCGTTGCAGTTAGAGCAGCGCTTTGACGAACTCAGCGCCTTAAACTCACAGCTTGCTTCGCAAGTGCATCAACTAACAACTGAGCTAGCTACCTTGCGTTTCTCTGTGGGTAGAGACCAGTCACGTCATCGCACGCCCAACCAAAGCAACTCCCGCTATTCCAATGCCGCTATTTGTTGGTACCACGCCCGATACGGCACTCGTGCACGTCAGTGCCGTCCACCGTGTAACTTTTCGGGAAACGGTCGGGCCAGTCACTGATGACGGCAAGTGCTACCGACCCTACGTCAAGCCGTCTTTTCTATGTCACCGACCGCGTCACGAAAGTTCGCTACCTTGTAGACACTGGCGCAGAAATGTGTGTGCTTCCGCCTACCTTTGACGACTGAAGACGACATCGCCACGACACGTCCTTTCTCACTGCGGTCAACGGTTCTAATATTAGAACGTATGGTCAGAAATCAGTGACTCTTCATCTCGGACTGCAGCGTCCCTTTCGATGGCTATTCACCGTCGCTGACGTCCGCGGCCCCATCATCGGTGCCGATTTTTTGTGGAAGTTCAACTTAATTGTCGACCTACGCCTATGCCGCCTGCTGGACTCCACGACAAACCTGTCGGTACAAGGCATCACCACAACTGCACCGCCCTTGCGTCTCCTACAAGCACACACCCAGGTATCGACACCTTGTTCCACCATCCTACATGAATTTCCAAAGTTATTTCAACCCCCCTCACCTGATCGCCCAATCCTGCACAAGGTCACGCACCACATTGTGACGAAAGGACCACCAGTATATGCCCGACCCCGCCGCTTAGCACCTGACCGCCTGAAAATTGCAAACAGGAATTCGATCACATGCTCGAGTTGGCTTTCGTTCGGCCAGCTGGCCCTTAAGATTTGGGCGTCTGCTTTGCACGTGGTTTCAAAGAAGACAGGTGATTGGAGGCCATGCGGAGATTACCGCGCGTTATAAAACAAAGTGACGATTCCCGACCGGTATCCTATTCCTCACAATCACGACTTCACCGCTTCGCTTCACGGTTGCTCATATTCAGCAACGTGGATCTAGTTAAAGCTTACCATCTGATTCCTGTGGAGCCTTCCGACATTCCAAAAACCGCAATCATCACATCATTCGGCATGTTTGAATACGTCCGCATGCCCTTCGGTCTCCGAAATGCTGCTCAAACATTTCAGCGGTTCGTTGATCAAGTACTACGTGGGCTGACTTGTTGTTTCGTCTATTTAGACGACATTCTCGTTTTCAGCCGATCTGCTGCGGAACATGAATCGGACCTGCGTAAGGTCTTCGAACGTCTCCGTCAATACGGCCTCGTTATCAACGTCTCGAAGAGCGAGTTTGGCGTCGATTCCCTCGATTTCCTCGGGCATCAAGTTGATCAACGTGGCATCCAGCCAGTCTCCCTCCGCGTTCAAGTCATTAAAGATTACCCGCAACCGTCGACCACTAAGAAATTGCGACAATTTCTGGGCCTCATCAATTACTACCGCCGTTTCATTCCTCGTTGTGCATCCATCTTGCAGGCGCTGCACAGTCTGCTCTTAAAAAAAACCCAAGCAAACACGCCTCTACTATGGACGAATGCTGCCGAAAGTGCTTTCGCCACTGCCAAAAATGCTCTCGCTTCCGCCACTCTTCTAGCGCACCCGAAGCCAGATGCGCCAATTTCCGTTATGGTGGGCGTGTCCGACATAGCTGTTGGCGCTGTTCGTCAACAGCTGGTTGACAACGCTTGGCAGCCCATACATTTCTTCTCGAGGAAGCTGACAGTGCAAGAAACTCGCTACAGCACTTTCGGCCACGAACTCCTGGTCGCCGGTTCTTTATTCTCACCGACCACAAGCCACTGATTTATGCTATTACTTCCAACAGTTCCTCACACACACGCCACGTGAAATTCGCCAGCTTGCCTATATTGCTCAGTTCACTACCGACATTCGACATATCAGTGGTACCAACAATCCCGTTGCTGACGCCCTGTCACGGATTCACATCAACGCAACTCAAGTCGCTCCTTCCGGCATCGACTTCATGCGCCTAGCTACTGCTCAGCGCACAGACCCCGAACTTCCGACACTCCGAACTGCGAACAACTCCCTGCGCTTCGAAGAGGTATTGCTACCTGGCTGCGACTATACCGTCATTTGCGACGTGTCTACAGGTCGGCCACGCCCGTATGTCCCACAAGAATTCCGACGACAGGTCTTCGACGCTGTACACTCCTTACCGCACCCAGGAGTGCCAGCTACGCAACGTCTTGTCACCTCCCGCTACCTTTGGCCCCGTATGAATGCTGATGTCCGTGGCTGGGCGCGTTCGTGTATCCAATGCCAGCGTGCCAAGGTCAACAGACACACCATGAGCGCGCCGGGTCATTTTCCACCACCAGACATTCGTTTTGGCCATCTTCACGTCGACATTGTGGGTCCGCTACCACCGTCCGCGAACCAACGTTACGTACTCACTTGTATCGACAGATTTACCCGCTGGTCGGAAGCAACGCCGCTAAGCAACATCGCTGCAGAATCTGTTGCGCAGGCTCTTGTGCACACCTGGATCGCTCGTTATGGCGTGCCACACACCATAAGGACAGACCGAAGGAGACAATTCGAATCGTCCCTCTTTCGGGCTCTCTCCCACCTTCTAGTCGTAACACATATACGAACTACGGCTTACCACCCCAGTTCCAACGGCATGGTGGAACGCTTCCACCGTCAACTGAAGGCATCACTGCGTGCGCAAGACTCAACAATGTCATGGACAGAGCGCCTGCCTCTGCATGGTTCTACTACGTCTTCGCACCACAGTGAAATAATACACACATTGTTCATCCACAGAGCTGGTTTTCGGCACGACACTTCGCGTACCCGGCGAGTTCTTTGCCTCGGAACCGACATCATCTGAGCTACACTCTTACGCCGACCGCCCGCGAACTACTGTGGCTACTGTCGTACCACCGCCGCTTCGTCGGGATTGCAAGACCATTTATATGAGCCCATCATTACTTCATACCAGCCATGTCTTCCGTCACGATGCCACTCGTCACGATGCCACTCGCACTCCACTACAAGCACCTTACGATGGTCCTTTTGAAGTCCTGAAGCGCGATCCTCAGTACTTCACTCCCCTTGTTAACGGACGCGAAGAGACGATATCTATAGACCGTTTGAAGCCAGCTCACATGGACGCTGTCAACGCCATCTCAAGCAGATAAACCGCTCGACGGCAATGCCTTCATCGCTAGGGGGGGAGCCATGTAGTGGACAGCGTGCTTCGCGTCCGCAGAACAAGAAGAAGAAGCTCGACATCATGGCCGCAACATAGCTTAGTTGCCCGACGAATAAAATGTTTGCTTGTTCCGAGTCTTCTGTTCTAAGCGTATATAATATATATATATATATATATATATATATATATATACACGGAGTGCTTATTAATTTTGTACTTCAATGCATAAAGCGACGTTTTGATTAGCACCTAACTGGAACGCCAATGCATTTCTCCGCAAAGTCCGGGAATTATTATCTCGAAACTGGTGTCATCATGAGAATTCGTTCCAAGTGGATCCGCCTTGCGAACTCCACGGCTACAATTTGTAAATTGCAATATGGGCCATCAGGTAATTAGTTAAAAACCAAATTAGTGAATTTCTGTTAATTATTCGATCATGCATTTCAATTTCTTGTACAAGTAATGTCCGCCTGTTCGAGTAGACCAGCTCATGAACTAGAATTGTGCTATCTGCCACAGGCAACCTTTAAGAATTTTTTGAGTGTTCGCTGAAACACCCTGTATATATATATATATATATATATATATATATATATATATATATATATATATATATATATATACAAAACAAGCGCCCAAGCGCAGCTCTGAAACATTCATGTAAAGAGCACAGGGGCAGACTTTCTCATTTTTAAAGTCACAATTAGCTTGCATGCGTGGTTCTAATCCTGACTGAAACCGAAAAACTACAGTTCAGTTATTTTTACGTTTATCAAAATTTCTGAGGGTCATGTCGCGGTAACCAGAACAATACTCCACTCACACCGAAATAAATCGGTGCCAGGGGAACTCTGAACCGGTAACCAGAACAATGATAACCCGATCTTTAAAAAGGCGAATCAAGATAAATCAATTGTCTAGTGTTGCGCACTGAACCGCAACCGAACTGCCGGGTTGAGTCCCTGATTAAAATTTCTGCTGCGTTTTTCAATGATAAATCTATGCGCAGAGCGAGACATTAAGAAGCAGTCGATACATCCTTACATTTAGACGGCTTGTTCAGGTCTCTTGATGTCCGCACAGCATACCTCTCCTTGACGGCAGCCAAGGATCTCTCAAAAAGTTTAAGCTCATCGTCTGACTTCAGGTAGCCATGGGAGTAGCCGTCTTCATGATGATGTAACCCTTGGAGGTACTTTTCGATCACCCCGGTCAGGAGGCTCGCTCATCGTTGCATTCCGCGCTTTCACAAGCAAAACAAAACAACGCACGTCGCGAATATGATACGCGCGTCAAGTTCTCGCTCACGTGGAATGAGCTGATCCAATGCCTCCTCTAACTATAGACCTTTTCACAAACCGACGTTTGAGAGAGCAGGGCATCGAGGCGCCCTAGCCATTGCCTGACACGGGCGACGTCTAGTGTCAGAACATGCTATGCCGCCATTTTGGACTGTGGGCCTTGCGAGAGCAGGCTGGCCGCACTTCGGTTGTGTGATCTTCGCCGAGCATTATTTCGATTGTTTTCTTCCGTTTCGCTTGTCTTGTGCTGCTTGACTTGTTACATGTTTCACGTGCTCGCGTGAGCGCTCAGTGGGAAGTGCAATGGCAATAGAAAGCCCAGCCAGTGGATCATGGATATGGCATTTCGTCGTCGGTAGCGGCGGCAGCCGCGTCTGTTTCGTCGAGACCTGGCGTGCTAATCAGCGGTATTTTAAGTGCGAAATACTTTAGGGGCCCGGGCTGTCGGCGTCCGTTGCGCGTGATGACGCCCGCGCTGTCGACGTCGGCATCCGTCGCGCGTTTAAGTGCGAAGCACTTTAGGGGCCCGGGCTGTGGGCGCCCGTCGCGCGTGATCACGTCCGGTTCGTAGCGCTACTCCAGCACCGGCGCATCACTGTTTCGCACTTTCCCAGGTTTCACGTTAGTGGAGCTGCATTTCTTACCCCGTTCTTTGCTGCCCTCGAATGTAATATATGTTTTTATTGCGATAGCAATTATATGGACACTCAAAGAGGATTTCTGCCTTCGGCGTCGCCTTCGCCGTGAGGTTCCGTATGACGTCAACGGCGATAAAATCGTCGCTGCGCGCCGGACGCTGTATGTGCGAGTGAAAGGGAGCGAGGGACGCGCGCTTTCACGGGGAGCGAACGCACGGCGGAGAGCAAACGCGCGTTCTGCGCCATGCTCCCTGAAGGGCTGCAGAATTAAGCGTCTCTTTCCTCCTTTACAATCACCATATATAGAGAGCAAACGCGACTTCTTCCGACGCGCGAAAGACCGTGGGGGGACGGGAGGGAGGGAGCGAACGCGACGTTTAGCTGCGGCAACAAATGCGTATTTATACAAAAACGTTGCGAGGTGAGAAGGTGTGGTGACCAGACCCGCGGCCATAGCGCACGGCAATGAAGATACAGTAGCCGCTGTGAGGGGCGTAAGCATACTGACCGCACAGGTCATGCGCTCTGCTTTTTATTGTACATCGCGCGCCCCCTGGTGGTGTCAGTTACCACACTTCCTCCCCCCTTAACACAACAGGTTAGCAGCATGAAGTAGTTACAGTTCAAGGAAAAAAAACGCAACACCGGACGGCGTTCCCTAGTGCTCTGACGAAGCAGAGGTGTGGAAGGAGGCGGGGAGCAATCGTTGCGTGTTGATGTTGTGGTGTCACTGGCCTCCAGTTGACGGGGCTCGCCAGATGGTAGCAGTTGACCCTCCAAGCTTGTCGATGCTTCGGGTAAGCCACTGTCAGTTGGACCTTCGGTCAACTGTGGTTCCGAGCGTGCGGTAGAGGGGCTGGAGCACCGACGGTTGTGCTGGTCGGGCATCGACTGTGGCCTTACATGGTCGAGATGCCGGGTCCATTGTCGCCCATCATCCAATTGTAGCTCCACCTGTGAATTGTGTTTCCTGGTGACTACAGCGGGAATCCAGCTCGGACCTGGCCGAAAATTCCTGGTGAATATTCTGTTCCTGGTTGTGCTGGTACCCTCTGTTTCGCTCTTTGATCGTACTCCATCTTCTGAGCGAGTTGTTTTTGGATGACTGTTTTCCTCAGGTCCGGCCGCAGCAGATCCAATGCAGTCCTGAGCCTCCGTCCCATCAACAGCTCGGATGGGCACCACCCGGTGACCTCGTGGGGTGTCGACCTATATGATAACAGTATTCGTGCAATTTGTGCACGAAGGTCCCCTGTGCCAACTTTCTGTTATATTACTTTCATAGTTTGAACGGCTCTCTCCGCCATTAGAAGCAGGGTGATAGGGCAGTACTAGCATCCTCTTCACGCCGTTCCTCTTCAAGAATGTCTCGTACGCTTCACTCGCGAATGCGGGTCCATTGTTCGATACCACCATGTCTGGGAGGCCCTGATTCGCAAACATGACCCGCATGCACGCAATTGTACATTCCACTGAGGGTTACGAAACGGGAAAAACATTCGATCCATTTTGAGAATGCATCAATTGCAATAAAATTGTCACAGTTTCGCCCTAAGGGCGAAGCAATGAATGCGATAGCAACACAGCAATGTCATACGAAGTAAGGTGAGCGGCTTTGGTAGCAATATGAATTGTAGTAAACATGAGCTGATTAAGTAAGCATGTGTGCTGCGGCGTAAGTAGACCGACATGAAGAGAGGCTCGATGACCACGAGAAGGCGCGTGTGAAACGGTGGTGTTGATGAGAAGCGCTTCCCGTGGGCAGCGCGTGCGAAGGAACACACCTGTAGTGCTGCACTGCCGATCCGGGCAGCATTGCATGTGTAGCGTGCGTAGGAAAATGTGGCCCGACTATTACTAACTGATTGAACAAGGGTGGTGTGAGCGCGCACAAACAAACATGAATAGATCACACTGAATGACTGCAGACAACGACTGTCAAAACGCTAGCAGCAAGCGCATACGCCGCAGCAGCGGGCGAAGGTACGTGCGGTCTATCGCTTCAACGGAAACTGAGCGGCGAATGCACGGCGCATAAAGGTCAGAGCCGTGTGGAGATAAGCGACGGTGTGAGCGAGCGACGAGCGCGGTGGTGGTGGTGGTGGTGGTGGTGGAGAAACATTTAATCAGAAAATTACAGAGAGTTGCTCTACAGAAGCACTTGGGTGGTCTTCCTATTCCGGAAGTCCACTGGAAATGATCGCCGCTCGGGCGCGGGCCACCAGGGAGCGTTGAGCGTCCAGGGTAGAGCAGCCAAGCAGGAACTCCTCCCAAGCCTCTCTTGTGGGTAGGGGGAAGGGGGATGAAAAAGGAAGGGGTATGGAGGGGCATACTGCCATCATGTGATAGGTGTCGGCCAGGACCCCACAATGCACACAATAGCCGTGTATACCCGGCATGAAATGCTGGGCGGCCGCAGGACACAAGAAGGTGTTAGTCTGCAAGCGTCTCAGAAGTCTTTCTTCCGCTTTAGAGAGGCCCCGTGCAGGGTCTGGGTAAAGGCGGCGTGAGCTGCGATAATGCTCTAGAATTGCGCGGTACTGCGTAAGAGCTGAGGTGTCTGGGGTAGACGCAGAGTCGGAAGTGGTAACGGCCCGGGAGGGAGAGACGCAGGCAGCGGCATGCGCCGCTTCGTTACCGGGGAGACCCGCGTGGCCAGGAGACCAGACGATGCGGATGGAGTGAGGCTCAAAGCGCCATGAGGCCGCCCGAAGAAGGTGGGCGGCCAGAGGAGCTATGGTACCCTGGAGGTATCGGGAACAGGCGTAGCGCGAGTCCGTGATAATGACCCTTGAGGTCGGGTGAGAGGCGGCCAAAGCGATGGCCACCTCTTCGGCCTGTGTTGTGTCCGGTGAGCGGAAAGAGAGGCCATCAATGTGGTGGCCCTCGGAGATCACTGCGGCCGTAAAGTGTCCGGAGGGAGTTGGTCCCGAGACATCTACATAGAAGACGCCAGGAGAATTGGAGTACCGAGTGTGAAGAGAGTGTGCTCGGGCTAGGCGTCTGCCTGTGTGTTGAGTGGGATCCATGTTGCGAGGAAGAGGTTCAACCCAAAGTTTGTGCCGCCATAGCTCCGGGACGGAAGCAGGGGAAAGTGGGGTAGAGATCGGGTTCAGTGAGAGCCTATCCAGAAGGCGGCGCCCAGGAGTCGTCTGGGACAGGCGATTGACTTGGTTGACGAGATGGGCCTCCCGCAACTCGTCATACGAGTTGTGTACTCCCAAGGCCGCAAAGCGGCGATTGGAGGTAGCAATGGGAAGGTCTAGTGCTCGCTTGTGAACCGAGCGGAGCAGTGCGTTCAGCTGGTTCTCGTGGTGGCGACGCAAGCGAAGGTAGGGAGTGGCGTAAAGGACTCTGCTGGTCACAAACGCTTGAGCCAAGCGGAGGGAGTGCCAGCCGCGGAGGCCGCCACGTTTGGTGGAGACCCGCCGAATCATACGGCTAACCTGCTCGCTAGTGCGTCGAAGACGGGCAATGGTAGAACCAGGGTTGAGAGTAGAGGAGATGTGGAGGCCTAATATGCGAATTTCTGAGACGACCTGTATCGGGCCAGACGGGAGATATATCTGAGGTGGCGGTAGAGGTGAGATTGAGAGAAGAGACGATTTGGTAGGGGAACATTCCAGGCCACATGATGAGGCATAGGTGTCCACAATAAGTGCCGCGCGCTGCATGCGGTCTTCAATTTGTGCGGGGGAGCCCGAGTTGGTCCAGATGGTAATGTCATCTGCGTATAGAGCGTGGTGTGTGTCCTCTACCTGGGCGAGGAGCGAAGGAAGTTGGAGCATGGCTAGATTGAAGAGGAGCGGTGAGAGGACCGCTCCCTGTGGTGTACCCCGGGTGCCTAGTGGGTACGGACCGTGTTCTGCAGAGTCGATGCGGATGAAGGCGGTGCGATGTGAGAGGAATGCACAGATGTACCTGAAAGCTCTAGATCCGCAATTCGTGGTGCTAAGGTTGGTAAGGATACTACTGTGTTTGACATTGTCGAAGGCACCTCGGAGATCGAGGGCCAGAACGGCTTTGTCATTGTGGCGCATAGTATTAGGTACAATGATGTCGTGCTGGAGTTGGAGAAGGACGTCCTGTGCCGACAGATGTGAGCGAAACCCAAACATCGAGTCAGCAAAGACGCCTTTCCTTTCCAGATATGCGGAGAGACGGTCGCGGACCATGGTCTCCATGAGTTTGCCCGCACAAGAGGTGAGCGAGATAGGGCACAATGCCTCAATGCTGACGGGCTTACCGGGTTTGGGAATGAATGTGACCACCGAAGTGGTCCATTCCGCGGGGAGGGTTTCTCCCTCCCATACTGTGTTGATTAAATGTAAGAGCGAGAGGTATGCTGAGTCGGGAAGGTTGGCCAGGAGAGTGACCGTAATACCATCCCGGCCTGTGGCAGTACCTCGTTTCATTTTGGCCAGCGCCGCCCGAAGATCGGGAAGCGTGATCGACGAGCGCGGTTGTTGGCAGAGTTAAAAACTTGTGCGCTACCCCCCCCCCCCCCCCGCTCCCTCAGGCGCTGGCTTCCCGCTTCCTTGCTTGCGCGTGGGAGATTGAGTGCGTTCGCTCTCCGTGATAGCGCGCGTCCCCGCACGCTTCCGCTCGGGCATACGGCGCGCGGCGAAGATTTTATCTATAGGGAACCTCACGGCGATGGCGACGACGACGGCGACGCCAACGGCAGAAATCCGGTTGAAGTGTCCATATAATTGCTATCGCAATAAAAAATAGGAATTCCGGTAAGGTCCCGCATAGTCCTCGTGGATCCTTGACCAGGCCCTGTCTGGGAACGGCCACGGCATCATAGGCACTGGTCTCAATGGTCTCTGCTGTTGTTGGCAAGCGAAGCACTCTTGAACCGTGGTTACGATGTCGCTGTCTAACGACGGCCCCCACACATGACTTCGGGCGATGGCTTTCATTTTCGTGACCCCAGGGTGGCTCTCATGTAGCAACTTGAGGACTTCCCTTTGGAGGCTGGAGGGTACCACAACACGGTTTCCCCAGAGCACACAGTTCTGATGCACACTCAACTCATTGAATCGGGACACGTATGCCCCCCCCCCCCCCCCCTCTGATGACAAGTCTTGAACATTGCCCGACCATAAATGGGTAAGATTTCCGAAGCTGCTCGACGAGTGTCCCATTCTGATCTCGTCGAAAACCTCCGAGCCGCCACCAGAGGCACCGGCTCGGCAACAGTCATCAACGCCGCGCGCGTTCAGTGCGAACGCGGGCAAAACGCCGACGGCGTCAACAGTTCTGCGCGTTGCTGGTGCTGCTGCATGTCCAAGTTTATACAGCTGATAAAGCTACTATCCTTACTCCGTATAGCTCTCTACTAATTTGCTATCGCAGTTGATCTTCGCCTTTCGGGTGAAACTACGACAATATTTTTTTTTTCATTGTTATTTCTGGGCACATGTGACCAACGTTCTGCGCCGTGTTCCCTGAAGCAACGTTCTTAGACGAAGTAGTCTAAGAACGTTGCATGTGACTGTAGTCGTCGATTGAATCTGATCACCATTACGTTTCGCGGTTGAAGGGTACCTCATTTAGCGAAAGCAGGTGGGTACGTATCTGTCCGACAACGCTTAGAACCAGGCGCCGGCGACCCGCCGACGCGTGTCAGCGGTTAGTAGATACGCAGTGGTTACTCCGTACGCTTCCGACGCAACTCAACAGCTCAGTCATGCAAAAATTATTGAATCTGGTGCAGCGCAGGGTGCTTATAACTAAATGTCAAAGCAGAAGCGCAGCGCTCGAGGTGCCTGCGGCGAACTGATACCGCCCAGGTGCTAATTTTCGAAATTACCTTTATGTGCAGGGCCGCGCAGGGCGCGTGTGAACGCAGAGACAATTTTTTCGCGGACACGGGGGCTGCATACATCTTCCATAGGGCACGATTTTTCCAGATAGTTGCGAAGTGTATTTACCGACTAGTTCTCTTGCAGAATGCTTCAATTTGTCCCATACCGGTGTCACCCGGCCACTTTTGATCGCGATCGAGCCCAATCTGGATCGGAATGTTCGACCGCGATTGGCTCCGTTCCGCAGATTGAGCAAAGAAGCCAATCGCGACCGAGAAATTTGATCCAGATCGGGCTCGACCACGATCCAAAGTGCGCCGTGTGACCCTCGTATTAGGCATTGAAATGAAGTCGTGTTTGAAAGAATAACAAATGTAGCCTCTGCCACTACATACGAGAAAATATTGCATCGAAGAGCTGACAATTCTCGCAACCTATTAGGAAATATGCCGAAAAGGGTTTACCAAAATGCGTTATTTTACCGATGTGTGCATTGGTTCATATTAGATTTAAATGCCAAGTCCTCAGGTGATGCAGGAACATACCACATCTCGCGGAGTGCTCTGTTGTGGACACACTTAGTCCCCAAAATCGTTATTTTTCGCTGGTTGTTTGTGCAGCCATAAAGTGCATAGTGCTGGCCTGTAGCCTTTTGATGAATATATATGCCATTATTTACGAGCGTAAGTCATTCGTGACAAAAATAAACGGAAACATCGAAGGAAAGCTACCACTCCGCAAGGCAAGCTCACAGTCCAGATCAAACAGGCAACACTGACACAGTCCACGCCAGACCGTCGGAAGCGCCCTCGTGAAAACGTCTTTTAAGCGTTGGCTGATCTAGGGCGCCTCGATGGGGTGCGACTGTTTTCACAACAAATCCGTGCAGGGGCGGCGCCTCGCCTCGATGACGTAGCAGGATTTTTTTTTCCTCTCTGTTTGGCGGCGCGGTCGGTGTGCGGCGCCTCAGTTCGGGTCAGCTTAAGGTCCCTCTATAATTTTTGGCGCGCGTGTCATATTCGCGGCGTGCGTTGTTTTGTTCCGCTTGTGAAAGTGCGCAACGCAACAATGAGCGAGCCTCCTGACCAACAGAAGGTGATCGAAAAGTACCTCCAAGGGTTACATCATCATGAAGACGGCTACTCCCATGGCTACCTGAAGTCAGACGATGAGCTTAAGCTTTTTGAGAGGTCCTTGGCTGCCGTCAAGAGAGGTATGCTGTGTGTATTGAGGGACTTTAGATCAGCTCATTCCACGTGAGCGAGAAGTTGGCGCGCGTATCATATTCGCGGCGTGCGTTGTTTTGTTTCGCTTGTGAAAGCGCGGAATGCAATGATGAGCGAGCCTCCTGACCGACAGAAGGTGATCGAAAAGTGCCACCAAGGGTTACATCATCATGAAGACGGCTACTCCCATGGCTATCTGAAGTCAGACGATGAGCTTAAGCTTTTTGAGAGGTCCTTGGCGGCCGTCAACGAGAGGTATGCTGTGCGGACATCAAGAGACCTGAACAGGCCGTCTAAATGTAAGGTTGTATCGACTGCTTCTTAATGTTTCGCTCTGCGCGTAGATTTATCATTGAAAAACGCAGTAGTAATTTTAACCAGGGACTCAACCCAGCAGAACGACTTGTTTTCAATTGCGGTTAGTGCGCAACACTAGACAATTGATTTATCTTCATTCTCGATCCTTTTTGAAGATCGGGTTATTGTTCCGGTTACCGGTTCAGAGTTCCCCTGGCACCGATTTATTTCGGTTTGAGCGGAGTATTGTTCTGGTTACCGCGGCATGACCCGATCCTCAGAAATTCTGATAAACGTAAAAATATCTGAGCTGTTATTTTTCGATTTCAGTTGTGATTAGAACCGCGCATGCAAGCTAATTGTGACTTTTAAAAATGAGAAAGTCTGCCCCTGTGCTCTTTATATAAATGCTTCAGAGCTACGCTTGGGCGTTTGTTTTGTAAGCATCTGCGCATGCTTTGTTTTTTTTTTAACATTGAAAAAGCAATCGTGCGCAACACGCGCAACACGAGACACGAATTGCGGTGGGGCTGTACTATGGTGGCTAGAAGGGCCACCAAAGCTGTACTCCGTGTCGTGACACGGCCGTGTGTGCCATCCGTGGTTCTGCTACAAGGCATAGGCCTGATATTGAACTGTTCAATGTTCAAAAAAATTAATTTTCAATGAATTGAATTGAATTCAATGTTCAATGAATGTGTTGAATTCAATGTTCAAAAAACAAACAAACAAAAAATATGCGCAGATGCTTACAAAACAAACGCCCAAACGCAGCTCTGAAGCATTTATGTAAAGAGCACATCCTTACATACATCCTTACATTTAGACGGCTTGTTCAGGTCTCTTGATGTCCGCACATCATACCTCTCGCTGACGGCAGCCAAGGACCTCTTAAAAAGCTTAAGCTCATCGTCTGACTTCAGGTAGCCATGGGAATAGCCGTCGTCATGATGATGTAACACTTGGAGGTACTTTTCGATCACCTTCTGTTGGTCAGGAAGCTCGCTCATCGTTGCGTTGCGCCCTTTCACAAGCGGAACAAAACAACGCACGCCGCGAATAGGATACGCGCGCCAAGTTCTCGTTCACGTGAAATGAGCATTTCCTTCCTCCATGGAAATGAGCTGATCCGAACTGAGGCGCCACACGCCGACCGCGCCGCCAAACAGAGAGGGAAAAAAAAGAAAATGGTGCTACGTCATCGAGGCGAGGCCCTACCCCTGCACGGATTTGTTGTGAAAACAGTTGCACCCGCCTCGATGCCAGAGGCTGATCTAAGGTCCCTGTATTTTTCCTAAGGCTGATCCTAAAATCCCTATATAAGAAAAGTACCGCCATCCTTTGACAAATGCCGCTTCGCTCTCTCCTGTGTTATCCTGTATCTCCGATTGGACGATGATAGCGCGCGCTTTTCACTTCTTTATATTTTCTTTTTTTTCCGCCTCAGAGCCATGTTGAAAGTCCTCTGCGCAGCCGCAGTCGCCGGCGGCGGCGGCGGCGCGCGCCCGGCCTGAAAGCTTCAACGTGGACTTTCTAGGTGCGCCACCGTCGACTTGGCTTTCGCAAGCAAAAAATAAAGAAAAAGCAAGCGCTTTAGGAGAGGAGGCGGCGGAGAAAAGAGTAGATGGCGGTACTTTTCTTATATAGGGATTTTAGCTGGTCCAAGCTGCAGGCGCCGCACACCGACCGCGCCGCCAAACAGAGGGAAAAAAAAAAAAAGAAAATGGTGATACGTCATTGAGGCCCTGCACGGATTTGTTGTGAAAACAGTCCCACCCCGCAGACTGAGAGATACGCCGCATTTCCCTGATGCGCATGCGCATGCGTGAGTTGCGAGAAAAAAAAGTGGGGACTGCGGCGCGATGGTATGTTCTCGCTATCGTCGCTTCGCTGTGGACAAGGTTCCGTTTTCCTTAACCTTATTGTTACGAGAAGCTGAGCTGGTGTAAAAACAGCCAGGAGTTAGAACCTTCCGTGACGTTTACCGCAGGCGAATCCTAATCTATAAACGTTGGGCGAATTGCCCTTGACGCCGGCGATGGAGGGCATCGTGGAGTGTGAGGGCGATAAAGCACGGAGGAAGGATGGGATAAAGTCTCTTGATCAACGTCAAGGGACTTTATCATATATAATGACCTAGCGTGTTGTCGCGACCCCTTTCCACCAGCTGCGACGGAACCTGCTTCCTCTCTCAGCATGTTCCGTCACCTGAATGCTCATTCGACTCGCGCTTGTACGTGGCGCCTCTACGCGGCCGGCCCGCACCGCAGCTAGAGTGTACCGTGGCTTCGCGCGCCGGCCGAGAAACGAGCGCCTCTTCCTCCAAACGCTCTCTCTCTCCGCGCACCCACACACACACGTAGATTTCGCCATGCCCATTCTATGCCCATGCTATCACTCTCAACGAACCGTGCCGGCGAAATCTCCGAGCGTACCGCAAACGTGAACCACTGCAACCCTCACATTTTACTGACTATCGTCAGTAAAATGTGAGGATGATAGTCAGTAAAATGTGAGGGTTGCAGTGGCGCACCGACGGGGAGGGTTCGGGTGTTGCTACCCCCCTCCTACGCGTCCGGCCCCATCAGTCCAACGTGTACCTTCAGTGCTCTGTTCACATTACATATGACACACTTAATTGTGAACTCACAGGAACACACCATATATAGATAACGCAAATTATGCGTATTTGGAGCTGCTACGTCATGCATCGCTCACAGACGGGCCAATACCTAGGCTGCCTAGATGTTGTTGGTTGAGGCATGTATAGGAGTTTCTTACGAAACAAGCTCTGTGCGAAGTGAAACAAAACGCGGAGCGGTGATTCATTCGGTCCATATAATTTCTAAATAATCTGGTCATTCCGGATCCATTAGCGTTAAACGTGTAACTGGAATAACTTTAGCGCGAAATGTGCACAATGCAAGTCGAATATCGTGTCGCTGGAGAAGCGAAGAACACTATAATCTGTGACATCGAGTTTTAACATAAAGTTGGGTCCCATAATCGCCCTTTCCCAAGCTATTTTATTTTTGCGCTTCTCTGCGTGTAACGACGAATTACGCACATTTCAGCTTCCTATCGATCAGTGATAGTCACCTTTGTACTCTGCGGAAAAAAGACGGCTGAAGAATGACTACTAAGTGGTTCGTTGTGAGAAAGGAAAGTTTGGCGCTATCTTCCGTAGCCCTTGAGGGAGCACACCTCAATACCAAAAGAATGACGTCATGATAGCCATAGTATGCATTTCCATAAAATATATTGCCCTCGTGTTTTCATGTGTTCCTTCGTCAAAAAATTTCAAAGCGCGGCCTGACATATGTCTCTCGTCCCTGATAAAACGTTTAAAAAGTCGACTAACAGGTTTTGCGCACGTACAAAGGTGCAAAGGATAAAAAAGAAAGAAAAGAGAGAGAGAGAGAGAGAGAGAGTTGATGAGGTGTAGCAAAAGTGACAACAGGCGACGCGCACAGTCGGTAAGGAAAAATAAGGCTACCAAGAAAACAATGTGGGATGCATCTTCAAGCGGAATCCTTCGGTATCACGCTATCTGATAAGTGACTATCGCAGCGTTAAGGTGAATGCGCTGGGGTGCTATGGCAACCCGAAAAGACTACGGTTGGCAACTATGTGATCGCGATTGGACGCCTTCTCTTGTGTCTGTGACCGATGGCTTCGAAAGATGTGTTCGGGTTGTCCTGCGGTTCACCGCATTTCATTTAATTTGTCTGACTTGACAGAAGCTAGCGTTGTGATATTCGGCGAGGTATGGCACGCCTCTGACTATTGTTTAGACGGCGTTTCCTTTTTTCAGCATTTGCGGAAACGCAGAGGTGTAACGACGCCATTTTTTTTTGCGGAGAATCTCTTTGAGCTACTGTACACCCCGTGACCGGCCCGCGTGACTGATTGTACCAACTGAAATCAAGAAAACAAGCCAACCTTTAATTGAGGTTACTGGCTCCGCAGTCAGTTTATCGCTGCCGAGCGTCAGGCTGAAATGTCGTCGAACATGTGTTACAACACGGAAAGTGATTGCCCCACATAGTACGTGAAGAATGTGAGGAAATCTGAGCGGGCTTTGTTGTTTGAAGTCACTTATCACGCACAGTAGCACCTTCCGATAACAAGATGTGTGGCGCAGTTCAAAGAAGTATTGAGTGCGCTGGACACCCACTTGTAGCCTGCATGCATTAGAGTTGTTTATTTTTGTGGTAAAAAAAGATAAAAAAAATGGTTGCTACGTTCAACACAGTTGCCTTCTGCCCCCTTACGTTGCACTGGATTCTCTTAGCTAATGGGGAGCAAACATACACTACTCTGCCTAGTAAGTAAGTTGTTTGTTAGGGCAAGCGTTTTCCTTTTTTTTTTTTTTTCGCTGTCGTTTACTCCCGGCAAAAGAAAACCGGCCCTGCGGTGACTGCTTCGTGCCATAATCTTGTCTTCTGTGTTGAAACGTAGACCTCGTCAAACGTAACCAGGCTTCAACACTTGCTCGAACATACAAAGTTTGTGACTCTTTCACCCCATAAACTTTGTGCTCTTGATATGTTGCCTGCTGCTGATAAAACTTCATGCAGACCTTTGTTAATAATTATGGCTGTTTCCTTTTATCTAGAAGGAAAGCTGACATTGAAATTAAGCAGTGAAAAGGTGTGAGCAATCCGTTTTGCTGCCTGTAGCCATTGCTACCACAGGTAGTGTTGCAATTTTCTCATACTGCTGTGCTTTGCCTCCTTTGCAGGAATGCCACATGTTTGTGCTATGGAGCTGCCTAGCGCCACAGTGAAGTGTACATCCTGATAATGCCGACCTGCTCCGTGCCCGGATGTGATGGCAGCACTGCCAGCTCGTACCACCCGTTTCCTGAGAAAGGGGAGGACGAGCTGCGTGCCAGGTGGTTCACAGCCATCGGCCTAGCAGAAGATAATGTTGGGGATGATGACGAATTGCACGTCTGCTCTCGCCACTTCAAGCCATTTGACTTCATTGAGAGGGGCGTGGTGCGCAAAGGTGCAGTGCCTTCCACGCGCCTCACGCTGAAGGTGTCCTCAAGTCCCAGCCAAACAAGTCCAGCCAAGCGGAGGAAGAAAAGCACCAACAGGGAGTTGGAGCACTTGGAGGCATCCAACGTCATCCTTGATGAGGTAGGTTGCGACACCAAGCTTGATAACTTGTCACCAATGCTTTCCCTTCAGAGTTCTGCAGGGCGTGTTTCGTAGTCTGCTTTTTTTGCCGCTGTAGTAATTGTGTGCTGCTGTCTATTGCCTCCACTGAAGCTTGCCTTGTTGCCACATTGCTGATGACTGGGTTCTAGAGTATGAGCTGTATCCTATTCAAGATCAGGGCACCTAACAGCTAGCTAATGCCTCACAGAGAGCCCGTATGTCTTTCCGTTTGTAGCAGCAAGGATACCTTACATCTGAATACACACGTACAGCTCAGTAACAATAACAGCGTATGTATTAAGGCCACATGTCACGAAAGTAGTGATTAGTGATAAAACGCACACATAGTCAAGGGGGCATGCTAACACTGGCATTAAACTTTTAGAATTTGCCTTGCTCTAAAAAGTATTTTTCCTTCCCTGTAAAAACGTTTGATGTGTTCATGAATGGGACAGGTGTAACAATGCCCCCTTGCACTTTCATACTACTGCCCTGTGAAGACTGCATTACCTTAGGTCGTTGTATCTTTATGTAAAAATTGTTAGCCACTAATAAAACTGATCACGTGTTTTGTTATTTGGGGTCAACATACACTTTCACATTCCCTGTGAAGGCTTCTTTCTTATCTGACACTTTTCAATGTCTAGCTCATTTGGATGTATTTGTGTTTTCCGACAGACGTTATAAATAAGTCTTGACAGTTTTACCAACCGCTTTCAACTTTTTCAGTCTGGCATTTGTGGTGTGTTCTGAAAGTTTTGTCAACAGCTGCCAAAGGGGCTTTGATTCTATATACCAAATATCACAGATCAGTGTATCTTTTTTTTAGCATTAGCCAACTAGGAAATCACTTCCTTCTTTTTTCTTTTTCTTTCTCGTCTTCTGAGAAAATAAAGGATTGCCAATGTGCTGCACGGCAAATTCTGCTGTAATGAGCAATGCTGGAGCACTTGAGCAACAAAATGCTTGCTCTTAAAGTTGCCTGACTTCAAAAACAATGTTATTTGGAACACATTTGCGCAGAATGATCACAATTTACGAAACTGAGGAACAATGGACCTGTTTCCTAACTGAAATTGTGCAATTCAGAGAGACAAGACTATATGCAGTGCTTAAATCGGACACACTGCGACTTCTTCTACCTCTATGTGTTTGACTTGGCTATCTGACTTGCGATACCAAAAGTGTTCTTTACACAATGAATCTTCATGCATAAATATTTTGTTATATATTTGCTTGTCAACTTTCACGTCATGAGCATAAGTCTTGTAAAAAAAAAAGTGGTGCAGGAAACTAAAATAGAAATAACTACAGGTTATCAAATGTTCGTTTTTCTTTTTGTGAACATGCCTCCAGAATAGCCATATATAGTTTGCTAAGCTTGCACCCCAACCTGATATGATCGTGCTGCCCAACACTCGTAACAGCTGTAATTTTTACCGGAGTAGACATACTTCATAAGAATAATATACAAGCTGTCAAACAAATGAATACTAATGGCAAATTGTCATTTATGCTGTCTCTACATCAATAGACAACATTGATTTTTGAATTCTGTACGTAACTAAATTGGACAGTTTTCCACAAGCAATGTTCTGTTGTTGACCTATTCTATATCAATGTCTGTTACAATGTGAACAGGTACATAGTATTTCATATTTCCTGTCCAAGCATGAAGACCATGTTCATTTCCCACGTCAAGCGTCTGCACTCTAGGGTCTTGTCAGCATGCCACAATGAGATCGCATGATTTGATAAAATTTATAAACATGTTCACTTGCATGTTTTTAGTGTTCTACAATAGTCTCCTAGGGATGTTTGGTCATGCAGACAGCAGTTACTGTTTGCACATGCTGCAGAAGATTTTAGCGTCACAAATGTCTGTAATTTGATGACACAAAAAGTACCATGTGAAATATGCATTTGTGTAGTAAAGAAGGGAGGTGTCAGCTTCACATTTACACCTGTAAGCGTCATTGCAACTTTTGTGTTTAAAAAAAAAAAATTTCTCTAGAAAGTTTCACTCAGCACCGAGCACATGAAATTAGACCACACATGCTGTAATCAATAAACTGTTTAAAACATCAACCATTTCAGTCCACATATAGAAAATTTTAAGCATATTTCTGTTGAGTTTAGCAGCATACTAGCCTGGGACAGAACTATCTTCCAGTCAATGTTACTGTGCTGCTTACTGAGCACAGCAGATTTTATGATGCAGTTTGTGTCCACGAAAGCAGTAAGTTCTAGATTCTTGCCAAAAGTTTATCACTTTGCTCTACGACAGAAAATTTCCTAGTAAATGGGATAAAAGAAGTGTATTGTACTGAAATCCATCATCAAAGTTATTATGAATTCGATGCAATATTTTCTCCATACTAATAAATAAAAATAAATAAATGCCATGAATTTATTCCCCGATCCCCTGCTCCTTTCCAGGCAAGTAAGCCCCTAAAGATTTTTTGAAAATGAGCAAACTGCTTGCTGATAAATGTTAGCTATAAGCATTAGGGCTGATGTGGTGGTGAAGTCTTAGAAAAGTGCCTCATAATGGACTCTCTAGAATTCGGTACAGGTTGTGGGATGTCAATAACAGCAGGAGCTTACATGAATGACTCAATGGGAAATTATGCAGCATGAGTGAGTGACTGTAAATAAGGGTGGTAATGGCAAAAAGTAACTTCACTAGCTGGTTAATATTTCTTACTCGTGAGGGTAAGTTTTTGTTGAGTATAATACATTTTTGGAGGCTTTTTAACAGATAATGATTGCAATATTTTTTGCTCAGTGTATGAACAGAGTCCACCGTTGAAATTAGTAGAAGCACTTGAAAGCAGTATTTGGGGTTTAGGGCTTCATGCTCGGATATCAGGTGTAACAGTTATTCCAGGATTAGATATCTTTGGTATCTGCACTACCTGCAAAAAATGCTTGAAAATTTTCATTTGTAGTGCTAGTGGAGGTATTAAATTTTATTGTCGCATGAGCTCTGTTGTGCCTGTTCAGTAATGGCCAATATCAGAAAGCAGTTTCCATGCAGCCAGTGAAACTGCTACGTGACGTACTGTTTCCAGGTGTAACAGTTATTCCAGGATTAGATATCTTTGGTATCTGCACTACCTGCAAAAAATGCTTGAAAATTTTCATTTGTAGTGCTAGTGGAGGTATTTTATCGTCGCATGAGCTCTGTTGTGCCTGTTCAGTTATGGCCAATATCAGAAAGCAGTTTCCATGCAGCCAGTGAAACTGCTACGTGACGTACTGTTTCCTGGAATCGCTATTTAAATAACTATCGGGTGTCTGTACATGAGTGTATACATATATTAGATGTGGGTTTTGAGCATCATAGGACATTTGTGTGCAGACATAATCGGCAGCACTCTCGTGAACTACACCGCTGGGATGCGGTCACTCTTGAGAGAGAGAGAGAGATCAATGTTATTTTACATATGATTCTTTGCCTTAGCCATCATTTCTGATAGCGCGTCATGGGGTGCTTTCGTATTGGGAAATGAATGTGTATTGACTGAAGTGGTTTGCACAGCTCAAGCATTAAACAAGTATGATTCTTGTGCAATTTCTATGAGTAAAAAAGCCATGCCAATTTTTTAATCACTTGTTGGGAGTAAGAGTCAACCTAATGCATGTTGCCTTGCATAGTCTTCTCTCACTCTTTCATCTTTGGTGTCATCAAAGTTAGAGGTGATGGGTTTGACTCGTCTTCATTTCAACTTGTACGCATGCAAATGTGATGCTTTTGCACTTTAGTTGAAGTTCTAACATTCTTCTACTAAGTTCTCCTACAAAAGTAAAAGAAAAAAGGCGTTTAAGGTCTGACTGCGTCAGCCTGTGTCACAGTCCGAGAACTTTTGCAGCCCAACAGTCGGCCCTCCCGTAGAGCTGCCCGTGTAGCCGCCTTGAAGATCTCGGACACGGTGCGAAAGTACAACCTGGCCGCAGCCTCTGTTGGAGAAGGGGCAGACTCGGATGAGGACTTTGACCTGGATGCTGAGGTCCGCGCTGAAGCAGGCTCCTTTGCCAGGCTGCCTGTGTCACCCACAAACATGGTAAACTGTGCACCATGTTGCAGCACTGCAAATTTGTTTTGGTGGCTGTGTTGTATTAATACTTGTCTGAATAACTTGAGAGTTATTTCTTGTTCTCTCCTTTCATATTGAAGGCTGTGGTGAACTTATGTTTAAGTTAAGTCGACCTAAAGGTTATAGGTAGGTTTTAAATTGGCCTTCAGCAATTCTCTAGTGTGTGTAGGCATGTCCTTCAACATAGAGGCTAATAAACATTGAGGTTAATTATGCAGGCTGATCTGCATGGTGCATTTGAAAATTTTCTATAAATGTATACACCCTGGTATATTACCCAAACCCCACTTGACCTCTTAAGTACTGTGACAAATTCCGAAAAAGTTTCAGAAATGCAAAAAAAAAAAAAAAAACATTGGTGAAAGTTATTTTGTATTATTTTCTTGTCAAAATTAAGAGAAACTAAACACATACACATGGGCGAAAATTGACATAAATTCACGAACTAGCTCGTCATCAGCAACAGGGGACGCTCATTGTGATAGCAAGTTATCTCGTCATCGGCAGTTAAATTGTTAAGCACCTTCTTGCTTCTCCTGCATAGACTGCTGGAGACTTCCAATTGGGGTGCCTTCCAAGGCATTTGATGCTTTGCACCACTTAACCTCTTAAGTACCGTGACGAATTCTGAAAGAAGTTTACAAATCCAAAAAACATTGGTGAAAGTCATTGCGTATGATTTTCTTGTCAAAATTACAAGAAACTAAACACATGCACATGGACGAAAATTGCCATAAATTCACGAGTTAGCTCGTCATCGGCACCAGGGGACGCTCGTTGTGATAGTAAGTAATCTTGTCACCGGCAGTTAAGGGGTCAAGCACCTTCTTGCTTCTCCTGCATAGAGTGCTTGAGACTTCCCATTGGGGTGCCTTCCAAGGCATTTGATGCTTTGCACCACTTAACCTCTTAAGTATCGTGGCAAATTCTGAAAAAAAGCTTTAGAAATGCAAAAAACATTAATGAAAGTCATTGTGTATGATTTTCTTGTCAAAATTACAAGAAACTAAACACACACACATGGGTGAAAATTGCCATAAATTACAACGAGTTAGCTTGTCATCGGCAGTTAAAAGGTCAAGCACTTTCTTTCATCTCCTGCATAGAGTGCTGGAAACTTCCAATTATGGTACGTTTCAGGGCATTTGATGCTTTGTCATCACAGCTTTTGTTTGTTAAGGTTAGGCCACAATAGATGTCTTTATTGCTTCGGGTTAAGTATGGTGGCAGTTGTATAATACTGTGGCTTTTACAGCATTTTGAAAACACCTTGAAGTGTAATTGTGCTAAGAAAAAATGACACCCCTTGTTTTAAATTGGCATTTCTTAAAATTAATGAAGTCCATCCTATAAAATGTGCATATTGACTTTATTCAGACATGGCAGCAATGTTCAAAGCCTAGATCCACCCAGACAGTGTTGCATTGATTGTCTGCTGCTCATTGCAAGTATTCACTCATTGATTGAATCTCACTGCATGTATTGCTCTAGCTATAGCTCCCGGTGCCTCATAAATGTGGCAAAAACTGCAAGTTTGTGCCTGGCTCACAAAGGTATTTGTGCCCTCGGCTGCAGGTGCCGAAGCCGGCTGCAGTGGCAACACCAGTCAGGCAGCCCGCGAAGACAGTGGTGCGCTGCATTGTGGACAACACAGCAAGTACGTTACCCCTCGTACTGGACTGCGAGGATGAGCCCCTGACGCAAGTTCAGCGGGACGCCCACATGCGTGCCCAGAATGCGTACAACCGCAGCATGCGTCGCATCAACGACGCTCGGGTGAGCCTTGCTTGCTACAGTCGAGTCCGCTACAACGAAATTCACAGGACACGCGAAAAATTTCGTTGTGGCGAAACTTCGTTGTTGCGAAATTAGTAAGTGTATACGTACGCCAGATGGCAAAGCCACAAACGAAACAGAAACGATCGTCCGGGAAAGGTTGAGACGTACTGAAGACGGTCAATAAAGTGTCAACTGCACGAGAGAATGCATTTCGCGCCACTGTTACAGCATTTTTCGTGCATTGCGGCCAACGCTTAACTCAACGCACGTGCCCGGCCAATCGTGAAACACAAATTTTGCGGCACGTGCACCGTCGCAATGACGCTCACAATTTCATTGCATATTTGTGACAAAGTCGGCAAGCTTGTGCTTACCGGAAGTTTTATTTGCAGAAGTCGGTCAGCCTGGATTTCTTACGCTTCACGGCATGCAAAGACGTTACGCGAGTCTCACAGTGCATTAAAAGAGCCATCGCAATGTCATTGTCATGGGCTCTAATAACTTTTAACATGAGGTCAAAAGCAGTCACCGGAGTCATTGTGTCTAGCGGGTTGTCATTTTCCCCAGACGACGAGGCGTTGGCATCATCTTGACAACAGCGGCTGCAGCACGGCCACCGTATCTTGAAAGCAATCTGAGACGTGCACAAAGTGCGCGCCCACGCGGGCCTCATCTTCAAAGTGGTCAGCGATGTGGGCAAAGTGCAACTAGTGCTGGTAGAGTCGTGTGCGCTGTGCTTTCGACATTTAGTTTGCGTTGAAGCGAGAGACGGCATGGAGGTCAATTCGCGTGCCTTCTCACTCCAGTGTGGTGACACTGAGTTTCCGCGGTCATCGAGCGAGATGTGTTCACGTTTGCCCTGTGCGCGTGTGACACCATGCTTGGTAATTTAGTTATGAAGCGAATGTTTACAAGTTTATATGGCCAATAGAAGTACTATCCTTAGTTCGTATAGCTGTCTACTAATCTGCTATCGCAATCGATGCTTCGCCTTTCGGATGAAACTGCGAAATGTTTTCCGTCCGCTTTCTGCTTCGGCGAGCATATGTCCCTTCTCCTCGAGAGAGAGAAATTTAGGCTTCTTCGTTGATGTAGCCATTTCGACCGGGCACACACCACAGAAAACGGTAGCGATTGTGGTGATCCAGTGCAGGCGCGTGATGACCACGCGTGACTAAGGATTGCAGTGGCGTAAATCGGTACTTTGAATTTGATTTCATTCGCAATAACCTCGTTCAAGCGGACAAATGATCGTCACAGCTTTGGAAGGGCCTTCTAATTTGACTACTCGGCAGTTACAATTTCAATTGAGTCCCAGTTTCGTTCTCGAAAAGTTTGTTGAAGCGGAAATGCCTAATAAACTACCTTCGTTATGAAGATACTTTTTTTGTATTACTTTCTATGGGCAGCTGATGGGGAATCAGAAAATCTTCGTTGTGGCGGAAATTTCGTTGTAGCAGCATTTGTTGTAAGGGGATTCGACTGTAACTGCACAGTGTCTGCTGACAAGAGTCTTGGTGCTGTCCATTTTTGCTTGATGGTTTCAAAGTGCACTGCAGGGAGCAGCAGGTATTTGAAAACAAACACCTGTGAAGAAAAATGTCACTGCTCTTTTAGAAGAACCAATGTATTTGAATCAAATTTAATACAAAGGTCGCCAGCTCCCTTTTAATAAATCTCATTCAATGAATCTGACATTAGCTTCAATCGGGACTTCAGTTCGGCTTCTTAAGGGTCTACAGACCTTAACAGGAGGTTTTTGATTAATGTTGCCTGTTGCGTCAATAATGGCTGCTTTCAAGGAATCTTTGGCGTTGTGAGGTTGCTTGTTGGACTCCCTTTCTACATCACTCCATACATAATATACTTCAGGTCTGAAGAGCTAGGGGGGCCCACATGTTCAGAGTGATGGGGTTGTGAATTGAATATCAACTTGCTACTCTCATGTAATTGAAGTCATGTGTCCTGGTGCAGACTGTTGGAATATACAGTCGAACCTGTTTATAAAGAACTCGACAGTTCCGCGAGAAGTGGTCGTTATATCAGTAGTTCATGTATGGACTCATCGCCCATAAAAAAAAAAGCTCAAAAATTAACCGCACTGAAGCTGGCATCAGCAGTTACATTTCGGCAGCACTTTGGTCTGAAAACCAGATTTTCAGTGTCATTTTCATTCCCAGTGCATTGCCGCACCTAGCTGCAAACTTCCGTTAGAAACGTACATCTGAAGAATGAAATTCGGCGTCGGGGGTAGCTATTTCAAAACTGCAAGTGCAATCGCCATTTTTTATTCGAGAGCTTACAATATATTTTACTACCAACGGGATATGGCTTTGTTCTGCACACAAGAGCGAAGTGTTCTAGTTATTCAGAAGCGTAAGCTTCGGAAACTACTGCGGCTTGTCTCCATTTTGCAAACGTCTTGGACTTAATGGTCTTGGCATTACAACTGCACGTGAGCAACAAAAAAAGCCGTAAAATTACGTTCTCTATGTCACTGGGCGTAAGAAATGCAACAAAGTTTTTTTCCCTCAAGGCCTCAGAGTCAAGGCAGCTGCATATGCTGCAGTGCTAGAAATGGTGATAATGGGCCTTGGATTGAGCAAGTCATCCAGGGACGACCATATACAGTTGAACCCACTTATAACGATCTGTCGATTATAATGACCACATTTCAGGGCATTTACGATTTTCGGACCTTTCCTATGGAAACTGCTTCCAGATACAGTCAACGTCAGATTTTTCGAACTCCCTAAGGGCCGCGAGAATGCTTCGGACCCAGTCACGGAGAAAAGAGCGCACATGCGAAGTGCCAAAGCACGGAAGCGCAACCAAGCTGGGCACACGGCAGTGTGCGCCCCGCTCCAGTCCAACTGTGATGATCATACAGCCTTCGAGATGAGCGAGCGACCGCCTTGTGCGGATTTCGGAAGCCGCGAAGAAGGTCAGGAGTGGTCACGCATTTTCAAAGCACGCCTCCATGGCGCCGGTGCATTATCGGATACCACGACGGCGTCACTCTCGTTTTTGCACAATTGTACGTGCGGCACCATGTGCATTACATCTGTTTCAACGATTTGGAACGGCCGCTGAAGCGTTCCTGTCGACGCGGCTTTACGTGACCCAAGTCGTGAGTATCCTGCACCACGTGCCGCTGCTGCCACGCAATGTTGCAAAGGGTCGGTGGTTATAAGGAGATCGGGGTTCGGCGACGCTTAATTTACATGTTGCCGATTACTGATAACAGTTTGCGGTGATGTTTTACCTTTCAAACATCGCATTTCTTTCACCCAAGCGACATAGATAACATAATTTTACGACTCTTGTGTGGCTGACGTGCAGTTGTAATGCTGAGACCGTGATGTCTGATACCTTCGCAGAATGGTGGCATGCCACTGTAGTTTCCGAAGTTTACACTTCCAAATAACTAAAACACTTCATTCTCGTGTGCAGAATACAGTCATGTCTCGCTGGTAGTAAATTATATCACAAGCTTTCGAATAAAAAATGCCGGCTGCACTTGCAGTTTCGAAATGACAGGTGATCGAAACTGGGCGCCGTTTTGAAAGAGATACATGACACCGCATTTCATTCTTTAGGTGGATATTTCTAACGGAAGTTTGCAGCTAGGTGCGGCAACGCACCGGGAACAAAAATGAGACTGAAAATCTGGTTATCAGATCAAAGTGCAGCCAAATTGTAAATGCCAACACCAGCTTCAGTGCAGTTAATTTTTGAGCGTTTTTAAAGGCGAGTCCATATATAATAAACTACTGATATAACGACCACTTTTTGCGAGACTGTCAAGTTTGTTATCAACGGGGGTTTGACTGTGTCAACGCAGCGATAATTTCGTGGGATGTCAGAACCCTCTAATCCTCCCCCTGGTTACGGCCCTGGTTGAGAACACCCATGTAACACAAAATCATTTTACGCATTGTTGTTGGACAAAGTGTCACAAGAGGTCGCTTGTTGCTAACAATCAGCATTGTTACTGCCATCCACGTTTACTGTAACCTGGTATTTCCGTAAAGAGTAATATGCACACGGACAAGCTAAAACTCTCTATTACCATGCCTACATTAGTACAACATCTGCAGAAGTTCTAGGCATTTCAGTGTGCTCCATGTTTATGCATGCTCTATCTGCTGGATGCAATTGATAGATCCAAGTTATTACTTGGGAGGGAATTATGAAAATTATGCACCCGGATTTCAGCCTTCAGAATATAATCTATGTGAAAGAAAGGCCATTGTTTGGTAACAACAATGGAAGATTGGCTTGTTAAGAAGCAACATGTTGCTGCAAAGCAGCTGACACTGTGATATTTCTTATTCTGTTTTCTTAGACGAGAGGTGCCAAGCTCATATACTGCTGTCCAAAGGATTCCTACAACACTAGCAGCGTGCCAACACCATTGAAGGTAGGTGACTCGGGAATTATCAAAAGCTCTGCCTGCATTTGCTCCAGACTAATGTTTTCTTAAGCAGAGAGTGTGGATTTGTCAGTTTTCACTCATATGTAGCATTCCTCAAGAAAGAGCGAATGATTCCTTGAGTTTCCCATAAAAAGTGTGATTATTCGATGAAGTTGCTAAAATTAACCCAGCTTATTAAAAAAGCAGTTGCAACTTAGTTGAAGTAATCCATACTTTTTTTCATTTTCACTGTTATGTTTCGAAAATGCAGTCCTGCCAAAATACTTTTGCGGCAGCAGAGTGGACTGTGATGCATTCTCTAATGATTTCTCACTGTTCGTTCATGTTACATCATGGTGGGGGGGGGGGGGGGGGGGGCAAGAATACTGAAGAATGGGGACAGCTACTGAGCAAGCAAAAATCAAATGTGCAACATGGCAGTACTAGTGCTTTTTATTGCTATTGCATGGTGAACATTGTATGAAGTGCAAGGGGATGCACCATGGTCATGATCGTAAGCCTGGCTGACGTTGCTGCTCTGCCATCTTTTTTAACTAAGCACCCGTTGCAGTGTCATGCTCTCTCTTTTCAAGCACCTGTGTACAACAGATAAGTTGTGGAACATTCAATTTCTGCTGTGATTTGAAAGGGCCTGTACAGTAATGCAGTGATCCTCGACTGCCGATTTATGCAGGAAAGCCTAACTATTGATGGCAGGAGGTGATGGTAGGCTGGTGAATAGTGAGAGTGCTGCTCAGCATTGCTTGCAGCAAGCCGATTCACTGCAGTGATGCGCGTCCATGTAGCCTCTCTCTGCAATTAGTCACTCAACAGCATCACACTCCTGTTGGCACGTTTTAGTGTAGAGTGATGGGCATTCTACTAATTAAGGCACATGTACCATTGCCCATCATTGGATACCAAGCCCTTGAATACCATTTCAGTGTACATCAGTAGGCCGTATTGTAAACATGCATTATTTTTTAATGCCATTCTTGCATTATATTGGTAGTGAACAGTGTTTTCAATATCTTTGCACGTATTAATCTTGTTTCTGTTCTTTTTCTCCCCTGCAGATAGCACCAAGCCCTACGTTGCTAAATCTGATGTACGATCCTCGCACTGGGATGCTGCTTGCACCTGGACACACACAAGTCCTCATTAGTACAGCAGGTACGGGGCAGTAGCTGCTTAGGCATATAGTCAGCCAGTGATGAAGTGTAGAGGTGCGCTAAAATAAAATACAATCAACTTACGTTAATTTGGCCTTAACGGGACTGACAACATTGATCGAATTATCCAGTGTGTCGTCCAATTAAACAAGATGCAGAAAAAGCGTCAAAACACACCGCTGGTTCATGTGGCAGTATTTGGCCGATTTGGCCGCCAGCCGGGATCTTTGGTTGGGATCAAACTAACAGATGTCTACTGTATTTCAAGTGCAAATTGTATCTGATATTTTTCTGGTAGGAATCTTAACAGAATAGCTACAGCAACGAATTTTTATTTAAGTGTAGCTACAAATAAGCAGTAATATATACAGTTAACATCTGCTTTTTCAGACACCCTAGGGGCTGCGGAAACGTTTTTAAAAAGTTTGCCGAAGATTATGATACTCCCTAATGCGAATTTTGAGCACACCTCTATATGTGTTTTCATTTCGCAATATATTGGCTGGTACGGACAATATGTCTCGTGCAGCACGTTGCAAACGAAGCAAAGTGTGGCACGACTGCCTCGCTAATCGAGATTGCGAGAAGCAGCACGTAGGTGACGCGTGGGTGCGATTCCCAGCAGCCTTGCCGCAGACAGACCTCCCAGGAAATGCACGCTACTCTGGTACCCTCTCATCGCCATTGTAGCCGCAGTGGGCGTCTTGCGCGGCACAATGCTTCTCATACTTTCACCATACCCTCCTCCTCCGCTTTACTCCTCACGCTCGTTCGTTCAGTTATGACCGCAACGACGATGATTCATGCATTCCTTTTACTTCCCCCAAAGGACTCAAATCGCCCCAGGCATGTCTGAAATGGCTCTGAAGGCCTGCCAGTACACTTATTAGGTGGTATCGGTGCTCGTACCGTGACAGGAGACGGCGTGTGTATACATGTATAATTAAAGAATACATGCCGTGTCCCGCGGCAGTGGCCCCTTTCCGCTGTTGGTATGCTTTACCGCAATACATAGTGCATGCTTCTCCGCTTAATCGCTGTATTGCAGCGAAGCTGACTTTCGCGAGCCTGCATTATGCAACACTTAACCGTTGCCATGCTTTCCATGCTTCGAAGCCATTGGTGAGGATGACAAAGGTGGAGTCAGCGTTATTGCCGACAGCAGCGAATTCTTTCAGTGAAAAATTGTGCAGATCCCACGCACTGTGGGAATTGGAAGTTATGTGAAGTACCACAGGGCATCGACCCTGTGGCAACGCGCCTATACCGGCTCTTCAGCTCTCTCGATGACTTCGAGCAGGCGCTCATTCTAGAGCTCGGATGGGCTGAGGGCTATTGAGAGAGCGGGCTGGCCTAGCTGTTCGATCATTGCGAACACATTCCTCTTCCTCTGCACCCTGTAGTACTCCATCCTCGAGGTGCTCAACCTCCGAGGAACACAATGCCGAGTTGACGCACTTCTCAATAAAGCTGCAGTCTTCCAAGAGCTTCTTTGGGAGCGTCAGAAGGTGGTTGGCATGCATGAAGTGGAAAACAGACAGACTCAAAGTGCCTCAGGTTGGCAGTGAATTTCCTCGCATTTAAAAAAAAAAAAAAAACACGGCTCCAGACAGCAGGAACCTTGGTAGCGAACCTCGAAGTAGCTAGACCTAGCTTTGCTGTGGTAGTGACTACGGCTGCTACTGGATTCCGTACATGAGAGTGCTGGTCTGAAGCTGCAAGATAATGAAAATGGCTGTGATGGTGGCTTCGATTAGTGATATTCCGGACCTGTGGTCATGGCAAAAAGTCAGGAAAAATCGGTCAGCAAAGGGTTTCAGCATTGTCGTAATAAAGGGGGATGGCAACGGCTCTCTGCCTCGACACACCGAGTCCCGCAGTTGGCGCATGCCTGCCCATCAACCGCGGTCCGGTACAGGCTCAAGGAAACAATAGACGACAACCACGCGTACACTCGAAAAGCATTTATTACGACTGCAACTAACACTTCGAGCGGGCCAGCTAGCTATAGTTGACATCGCTGAGGGTTCTCTCGAAGAGAATAATACACTAGGTAAAGAAGGGCTTCCGACTTACCTACTCGGGAATACGGGTGGCATGCGGTTGACTAACCCTTGCGGGAAAACGGGAGCTGCAGTGGAGACTTCCGCTATTGCCGCTTGCTGGAAACCAAAGAGAGCTGGGCGATGTCAGCGGAATCTCACATGACCCACCCGGTGGCGCTGATAGCGCTTGAGATTCCCGTGCGCTGCCCGCGAAAGGAAAGATGTGCCTGACGCGACGTTCGCTGCGCGTGCGGCGGTCGTGGGACCCGAGGATTCCCACAGCGTACAAAATTTCAGACGTTTTTATACTTTGTCTCTATGGGCTACGTGGCGGTGCCGCGAAGGTGTCCGAAAAATTGTTCGTTGACTGTTTTCCAAAACTAATATTGCTTTTATTTATTAACTTTCTTGCTCAAATATGGGTTGAATCCAGCAACAATAAAATTGACGGTGCTCGTAAAATATTTTGTCTTGGAATTTCGTACACGTGAAACGTACAAATAATCATGGAGCATTTAATGGTTTACTGATACAGAAAGTTTTAATTCCAAAAGTCAAATTTCCGGCTGGCTTACGCTTGCTGGTAGGCAGCAATATGGCACAGCTATTGCATTATCAGGTGCACCATTGCTATGTCGTCTGCATGCGCTTCAATGAAGCTATAGATTACATCATGAGAGCCTGTTGTAAACAGTAATTGCATGCCAACAGTAGCTTCCAGTTGATTCACCCAGAAAAATTATGGAAACATGCAATTTGACTGTGTTGCTGCTAGTTTAACGTGTAAAATAATGTATCATTTGAATGAGCTTTCGTAATAAAAGCAGTGTACAGTCAACGTCTGATTTTTTGGACTCCCTAGGACCACAAAAACGTCAGAAAAATCTGGCAATCCGAAAAAAAAAAAAATTAATGCATGCCTTTTACTGCCCGGAAGGGCTCAAATCGCCACAGGCACGTCCAAAATCGCACTGAAGGCCTGCTAGTACACATATTAGATGTATCAGTGCTCAAACTGTGACAAGAGACGGTGGGTGCACGCATGTTTAAGGAATACAGTAAAAGCTCGTTAATTCGAATTTCGCGGGGACGCCCAATGAGTTCGAATTAAACCAAAATTCGAACTAACGAAATTCATTGAAAAAACAGCAGGAATTGAGACCGGGTTGTTGGAAAATCACTCAAAATATTTACTGGCGAAAATAATCCGTGATCACTGTCTGTTTCTCTTCTTTGAATGCGATCGCCATAGCCTTGTTTTCCAACGCGCGAACGTGGCAGAAAGCATCCTCTGCGTCTTCCTCGAAGCTGAAGAATAGACACGCGACACGCATAGCCTCCATTAGTTCCAAAGCTGAGGGCCGCGTGGGTGCATCATCCTCTTCGTCATCCGCACCTACATCGACGACGGGCGCTTCTCCACCAGTCACCTGCGCGATTATATCATCGTCGGTGATTGTGCCGCAGACCGCTGCACAGCGATCTGCATCGACGTAGTCGTCGAAGGTCACGTCCTCCAGCGCATCCCGCAATCCGGCAGGAATGACCACGGCCTCGCGCTCGTCGGGCTCGCAAGCTATTGGTCACACAAAAGCCACTGTGGCGGAAGCAATTGGCAACAGTTGTTGCCGTGACCTGATCCCAGGCCCGCACCAACATATGCAAGGCCGTGAGCAGCGTCACATCGTAGCGACACGGCACCGAACGACTTCGTAGCTCTGACGTACACGAGGCCTAGCGACTGAATGTGCGGCCCACAAAGGACACGGAGACTACGCAGACACGTCCGGCACGAACCATCACACGATGCGAAGAGCGAGCGCAATGACGACAGTGACGCCTGCGCTCGCGCCATTTATCGTTGAGCCTTGAAAGCTTGCGGCGGCAGTATAAAATACCACCACGCAGCGGCGCGCAGTTCGAATTATCGATAGAGGAGCCGATGCGCGCGTGAACTAACGAGTTGGTTAACCCATAGACGCCTATATATTGTGGCCGGACCATGACCATCAGTTCGAATTAACCCGAAAGTTCGAATTAATGAGGTGCGAATTAACGAGCTTTCACTGTACATACTGTGACCTGTGGCAATTGCCCCTTCCCACTATTGGTATGCTTCACTGCGTAACACTTTTGTATTGAGGCGAAGCTGGCAAAGCCATTGGCAATGATTACAAAGGCTTAGTGAGTGCCATTGCTGACAGCGGGGATTTATTTCAATGAAAAACGCGACACCGAACAGCAAGAAGCTTGGTAGCGAACGTCGAAGCAGGTAGGCCTAGCGTTGCCGTGGGGGTGGCTACGGCGTGCAAGAGTGCCTATTCGAGGCGGCGAGATAATCAAAATGGCGCAGTAGTGGCTTCTATAACGCCATTTCAGACCTGCGGTCATGGCAAAAAGTCCAGAAAATTAGATGGTGAAGGGTTTTGCATCTGAAATTCCAGATGTCCTTATCTATACATTGACTCTATAGTGTATGTGGCAGTGCTGCGAAAGTGTGCGAATTATTGGGCATGCCCGAAAAATCAGGCATTCGGAAAATCGGTCGTTGACTCTATCATTAGTAATCATTGCCAATGGCATGAAAACTTCTGTTGCCATCTTGTGAAGACAATGGCAATAACACTGGCCCTGATGCTAGGCTGTTGTACGGCTATTGCCAATGCTGTTTTCATGGATGCTCAAAGACAGTGAATGCATGCATTTTATTCTGCGGTCACCATTTTGTGAACAGTGTTGGCAATGACAAACAGCTCTCGAGTATGTCTTTTTGTTTTCTTTCAGGTGTGGCAGTTTACAAATTTGCTCTGTGAAAAGTTTGTTGTTGAAACGAAAATTAACCCATCACAAACTTTGTTGTGGCAGTAATATTGGTACATTAATTTCTATCGGACACTGTCTGGTGGTGCTGTGTTTATACCGACAAGAGGAGTAACACTACGATTCAAGATGTCGCATGTCACAACGTCCACAGCTGCCGAACTCACGGCTCTGCGCCATGCATTCCAATTTATTTACCAGAGAGTCCTGGTACATAGGCCATGTTTTCCAACTCGAGACCAGCTTTACACAGTATGCAGACAGTTCTCCGATGTGGAGATCACTACAGCTAACGTACAAAATTGTCAAACTTCACCACGACGTCAAACAGAAAGACCACGAAATTATTTTCCAGTGGCTACCTGGCCATTGTGGGATCAGTGGAAATGATCATGCGGACAAAGCTGCCCAAGAGTCACATCAAGAACAACTGTACAGCGTTCCCATTCCTCTTTCCAGGAGAGACGCTGCAAGGCAGCTCCGTCACATGGCACGCAAACTCTCTTTAACAGAGTGGAATACCTCAAATATAAGGCGTACAAGGTTACACAAACTGAACCCTTCGCTCCAACTCCGACTTTCCACCCAGGCTTGCTTCACCGACGTGAGGCATCACGTCTATACCAGCTCTGGCTGGGAGTGGCTTTCACGAAGGCATACACTGCTTTGATTGGTGTGACCAGCAGTACTGCGTGTGACGTCTGCGGCGGCGAAGAGAACGAGCATTTATTGTGCCACTGCCATCGATTTCAGCCAGAAAGACAAACATTATCTATCGCATTGTGATGACTGGATATTGGCCATTGTCCATGGAGGTGCTACTTGAAGACTATACCCATTGCTCATCGGCCCACAAAGCTGTGAAGGCACTCTTGACGTTCTTGAGGGTGACTGGCCTATGTAAACACCTTTGACTTGCTCAGGCCCTCCGCGTGCATGCACAAGCTCACCGTGTTCTTCCTCTTTCTATTCCCTCTTTCCCATCCCCCAGAGTAGGGTAGCCAACCACACGCATTTCTGGTCAACATCCCTGCCTTCTTTCTTTCTCTCCTCCTCCTGACAGTGAATAAAAAAAAAACATTCATTTGCTGGAAATTTTATTGAACCAATATTCGTTGTGCAGGGATTCGACTGTGCTGAATGAAAACAAAAAGTGTTGCACACCAGCATCATGCTTTTGTTGTTGCCAATTTTGCGTAGGCTCCATTGCGTCTGTTCCTGTGCTAAAACACATCCCTTTCTTTTTTTGCAGCCAAGAGTATTCCTGCCACTATGGCAGCTGCACCAAGTTCCCCTCCAGTGATAACCAACATCGCTGCGTCACCATTGCAAGTCACTCAACCACCTCAAGCCAAACCGGTGAGCCTTCTTTTTACCTTTAACGTTGCACATAGTCCTGAAATGTTAGCAAAATACTTGACTTCAGAAATGAATTTACTGTAAGCTTGTCAAAGTTCAAGCCCCACATTCACATGGATGCACCACCTGTGATTGTCCATCACCACAACAGTCACCTTATTATCACGCGTGTCGCTTTCACAGTATGTGGGAGCAGTGAATTGCGATCTTTTGACACTTATTCTGGTTCGATCGTATGCTGCTACTCATTGTGAGAGCCAATGTAGCAGCAGTGGACGACCAAGCGACACATCGTAATGTCCTGCTCCCACGTGACCACATACGTCACGACACAGTATCCTCCTGGGAAACGAAACTGAAATTGGCTGTAGAAAAGCTTGTATATTATTTTCAGCACTGTGAAACTTGTCATGGCTCTTTTTAATACGGTATTTTCGCGCGTATAACCCGCCCTTGCATATAACCCGCACCCCTAACTTCGAACTCCACGAAAAAGAAAAAAAAACCTCACGTATAACCCGCACATTTATCTGAAAAAATGAGGACTAGGAAGGTTACAACTATGTGCAGTCATCATTTCGTTTTCAAAAAATTGATTTCAAAACGACCGCCGCAATGTCGTCAGTGCTGTCGTTCGATTCACTACTGCCATCCGAGGCTTCGTCGCCGCTCTCAAAGACTTAATCGTCTTTGGAACCATCTAAGCTATTGCTTATGGCACATTTTTTTGAAACTTTTGCGCACCATATCGGCCGGGATCGTCCCCACGCATCTACGATCCACTGGCACAGCAGTTCAATACCTGGCATTCGCACGCTTCCCGTCGGTGTGAGGGCATAAAGACCGTCAGCCATCCACTGGGCATATAGCCACTTCACGTGTGCCTTGAATGGCCTATTGAGACACACGTCAACTGGTTGGAGCATGGAAGTCATTCCGCCAGGTATTACAAGGTCTGTGCCGTTATCAGCGAGGCGAGCTTTCACCACATCAGTGCAATGGCCTCGGAAGGAGTCCAGCACCAGCATCGACCGGCGTGCCAACAATGCACCTGGTCTTTTTTCCCAAATTGTTCGAATCCAGTCAATGATGAGGTCACTGTTCATCCAGGAATTGTCTTACGCCCGCACCACAATTCCCGGGGGCAATGGTGTACAGTATAGACCACTTATAACGTAACCGCTTATAGTGCGGTCTTTTCGGACTCCCGTTAATTTTCCCATAGCACTCCATGTATACACTTATCGCTTATAGTGCAGTTGCAGGAAACGAAATACCGGTTACAGTGCGGCTGCCTGGGAGTACGGAAGTCAGCGGAGACTGCGAACGCTCCCCTCAAATGGGCACCCCAAGGAGTGCTCGAGGAAGAGAGACAAAGTGGAGGAGAAAGGCACGTGGTGTGAACGAACAGCCAGTGAGGCTGAAACCAGAATCTTGAGTGCGAGTCATGAAATATAACGGCGCGCGCAGCGAGCGAGGGCCACGAAACTGCCAACGCCGGCCAACGCTCGCTTCACGATAACGGCAGTAAACGAAACTTCAAGGAGCGGGCGGCGCCGTCACAGCACGGTGAATGGCACGCGCGGAGACCGTGGAATGTGAGGGAAGAGGGCGGCAGGGAAGCGGATTTCACCTCGGCAACTCCGCAACTTCGGTGGCTCCCCTTGCCCTCCCTCGTAGCTCCCTCACTTTCGAGTGTCACCGTGCGCACCCGCCGCCGTGCCGGCGCCGCCACTCCAGCCGGCCCGGTGCCAGCTTCCCGAAGTTTCGTTTTCTGCCGTTATCGGGAAGCCGGCGTGGGCAGTTTCGTTGGCTGGCCTGGGACAGCGCCGCTGCTTCCCTCTGCGCCGTAGCCGCAGCGTGCGAGATCAACACGTGACTAGAAAGTAGAGGAAGCATAAAGGAGAAAGAAGGGTTCACTGCCATTTTCTACGCGTGGCTACGGTATCGTGGCTGAGACGTTGGCACGTACACGCATGTTCCGACGCAAAGCAGAATCGGCGACCTTGCCATTTGAGAGAGGGTGAAATTTCCGCCGCAATTTTTTTTTTCTTCTTTTTGTTCGCGCGCGACATTGAGGGGTCTCTCCAAAGCTTTTACTCTATGGCGGTGCCGGAGCAATGCCGGTCGGAGGCGCCGCCGCGTGATTTAGTTCGAATTAGCGAGATTCGACTGTAAATTGAATGCAAACGTTCTAGCCGCATTCCTCGACTGTCGCATATGCGTGGCGGCTCGGTGCACATGTTTTGCTTATGTGCGGGCCTTAAAAATTGTTGTTTTGGTTATAGTGCGGATATTCGCGACTCCGGCGACTTACGTTATAAGCGGTCTACACTGTACTTGGCAGGGTCTTGCGCTTGAATATCACATACGGGCGCAGTTTGGTGCCGTCGGCCAAAGCACACATCACTGTGCAACGAAGCTTGGTGTTCCCGCCAGTCGGCACGCTAACAGATTCTGAGCCCTTTTTTTTCCAGAGTCGTTTCCATTGGCATCTCAAAATATACCGGAGTTTGGTCAGCTTTTCCTATCTGAGATAGTAAATAGTTGTGCTGTTTCCTAAGTCCGATGACGTAACGTTGAAAGTTGAGCAGTTTCTCCTCGTAAGCTTCGGGAAGCCGCTGGCACATGGTAGTTCGCCGCCGCATCGAAAATCCATGCCTGGCCATAAAGCGCTGTACCCATCCACGGCTCACACGAAACTCGTGTGAAATATTGATTTCCCGGGTCAGCTTCAGGGCTTCCATCTGCGCCATCTATGTGAACACAGCGTGGCCACGACTCCTTCGCTCCTCAATCAGTTTGGCAAGCTGCATCTCGAGCTAGGGGTACGCGCCAGTCTTCGGGCCGCGAAACGCTCGCCTGTTCTTGTTTGCAGTTTCGAGAGCCTCTTTTTTCTTCCGCCAGTCGCGAATGCAGGACTCGTCGACAGTCGTGCTTTCTCGCAGCAGCTCTGTTGCCAATTTTTTCAGCAGCAGCGACGATCTTCAGTTTCTCTTTCACTGTAAAAGACTGCCGCCGAGACACACTCATGGGGGCACCTGACTCGTGCGAAAAGCAGTGCGAAAAGCATCTTACCGGACTATGGATGTGGATGTGGCTATAACCTGTGTTGGCCTCTTATTGGCTTAACTTATGTCGATGTTGATTGGCATGCGGACTTTGCACAGCAGGCCGCGCGTTGCCATGAAGCCGACCCCAAACCCCTCCCTTCTCGAATATTCGTGGATAACCTGCACCCCCACTTTTTAGGCAATTTTTTTCTTTTTGGTGCGGGTTATATGCGAGAAAATAGGGTATTTATTTACAATATTGCCGCTCTAGATGATAACATAGAGCATAACAGGCGGGCATATTGAGGGTACATTGTACACAATGAGAAGAAAAAAATATATATATTGTAGCAAAGAAGAGAGACCCCTCCATTCGTAGTCATCCGAGTGCAACGAAGCATTCACAAAGCTCCGTCGTTTGCTGACGTCTCCTTCCTTGCGCCACTACGACCCAACAGCAGCTATTGAGGTACACGCGGATGCCAGCGGTGTTGGCCTCGGCGCTGTCCTAGCGCAACGTAAACAAGGCTTTCCTGAATATGTTGTGGCATATGCAAGCCGTACGCTTACTAAGGCCGAGACCAATTACACCGTCGCGGAAAAAGAATGCCTGGCGATCATTTGGGCACTTACTAAGTTCCGGCCCTGTTTGTATGGTCGCCAATTTGATGTCGTCACGGACCACCATGCATTATGCTGGCTGTCGTCATTGAAGGATCCCTCAGGCCGTCTCGCCCGCTGGGCACTTCGCTTGCAGGATTACGATATCCGCGTACTCTACCGCAACGGACGCCAGCATGCTGATGCCCTCTCACGTTCTCCCTTGCCTGACAACAATGCATGCTGCTCACTATCCCAGCCTGACGTTTCTTCCATCGACATTTGGACCATCGCTTCCGAGCAGCGCAAGGACCCCTGGATTGCCTCCATCATAGACTTCCTTGCTGATCCGTCATCGTAGCTAACCACTCGTGCGTTGCGCCGTCAAGCTCGCCATTTTGCCATTCGCAACGACCTGCTTCACCGACATACGCAATTACACCTCTGACGGCCGCCAGAGGTTATTAGTAGTACCTCGAAGCCTCCGTTCTGAAATCTACGCATCGTTCCACTCTGATCTACAGTGTGCACACTCGCTACTTTTCAAAACCCACCAGCGCCTCCGACAACACTACTACTGGCGAGGAATGTACAACTACGTTCGAAAGTTTGTTCGCTCATGCCCCGATTGCCAGCGCCAGAAATCTTCACCCCAGCTCTTGCCAGCTGGTCTGCAGCCTCTACCCTGCCCTAACTGGCCGTGCGGCCGTGTTGGAATCGATCTGTATGGACCACTTCCTTTGACATCAGCTGGTAACTGCTGGGCCATTGTTGCAGTCGATCACCTCACACGATACGCCGAAACGGCCGCCCTTCCGGCAGCTACGGCGCGCGATGTTGCCACATTCCTGCTTCGCTGATTCGTTCTGCGGCATGGTCCACCTCAAGAACTGCTCAGCGATCGCGGACGCGTCTTCCTGGCGGAGGTAGTTGAAGCCATTCTCAAAGAGTGCCACGTTCATTGCACAACTACGGCATACCACCCTCAAACAAATGGCCTCATGGAACGCTTCAACCGTACGCTCAGTGATATGCTTTCAATGTACGTCACCTCCGACCACATGAACTGGGACGCCATCCTACCCTTCGTAACCTATGCGTATAACACCGTTACGCAGACCACCACTGGGTTTTCACCCTATTTCTTACTGTATGGTCGGCACCTTTCGCACACCATCGACACAATTCTGCCGTATCGGCCGGATGCATCCGAGTTTGTGCCTATTTCGGCCACGGTCAGACATGCAGAAGAGTGCCGCAACCTCGCATGGGCCTTTACTACCGAAGATAAAGAGCGCCAGAAGAGCACTTGCGGTGACGCCACTTTCACGGTCACCTTCGATCCGGGAGCGCTCGTGTGGCTCTCATTCCCTTTCACTGCCCCTGGCCTCTTATCAAAACTGGTTCCGAAGTATGAAGGCCCTTATCGTGTCATCGAACGCGCATCTCCTGTGAACTGTGTAATAGAACCAGTAGAGCCATCTTCAGACATGCGCCGCTGTGGACGAGACGTTGTCCATGTCGACCGTCTAAAGCCTTACTACGACCCGCTCATCGTGACGAACTGTTTGGTTGCCCGACGGCTCCCTTATCGCTCCCGGGGGTGATTGTAGCGAAGAAGAGATACGCTACTGGATCAAAACACTAGTGGGTCGATTGCTCTTGATCGGCAACGGCTCCCGTGCTTGGAAGCTGTTACTGCGCTGACCGTTGACATTTCGCTGCTCCAAGCTCTGCCGAATAAACACCTTTAGAATATATATATGTATACATATACAGTGAAAGCTCGTTAATTCGCTCCTCATTAATTCGAACTTTCGGGTTAATTCGAACTGATGGTCATGATCCGGCCACAATATATAGGCGTCTATGGGTTAACCAACTCGTTAGTTCACGCGCGCATCGGCTCCTCTATCGATAATTCGAACTGCGCGCCGCTGCGTGGTGGTATTTTATACTGCCGCCGCAAGCTTTCAAGGCTCAACGATAGATAGCGCGAGCGCAGCGGCGTCACTAAAGCCCCTCAATAAAAATTGAGGGGCTTTAGGCGTCATTGTCGTCATTGCGCTCGCTCTTCCGCATCGTGTGGCGGTTCGTGTCGGACGTGTCTGCGTAGTCTCCGTGTCCTTTGTGTGCCGCACATTCAGTCGCTAGGCCTCGTGTACGTCAGAGCTACGAAGTCGTTCGGTGCCGTGTCGCTACGATGTGACGCTGCTCACGGCCTTGCATATGTTGGTGCGTTCCTGGGATCAGGTCACGGCAACAACTGTTGCCAATTGCTTCCTCCACAGTGGCTTTTGTGTGACCAATGAGGGCACAGCTTGCGAGCCCGACGAGCGCGAGGCCGTGGTCATTCCTGCCGGATTGCGGGATGCGCTGGAGGACGTGACCTTCGACGACTACGTCGATGCAGATCGCTGTGCAGCGGTCTGCGGCACAATCACCGACGATGATATAATCGCGCAGGTGACTAGTGGAGAAGCGCCCGTCGTCGATGTAGGTGCGGATGACGAAGAGGATGATGCACCCACGCGGCCCTCAGCTTTGGAACTAATGGAGGCTATGCGTGTCGTGTGTCTATTCTTCAGCTTCGAGGAAGACGCAGAGGATGCTTTCTGCCACGTTCGCGCGTTGGAAAACAAGGCTATGGCGATCGCATTCAAAGAAGAGAAACAGACAGTGATCACGGATTATTTTCGCAAGTAAATATTTTGAGTGATTTTCCAACAACCCGGTCTCAATTCCTGCTGTTTTTTCAATGAATTTCGTTAGTTCGAATTTTGGTTTAATTCGAACTCATTGGGCGTCCCCGCGAAATTCGAATTAACGAGCTTTTACTGTATATGCATAGGGTTATGCAATCGCAACATACATATTCCACACATATTTATGCATGCGATTTGCAACGCTTTATACAGGAGCATACATGACAGAAAAAAGGTTCACTGAGTAGTATGTATACACTTAATTTGAACATAAAACAAGAAAGCGTACAATAAAACTTAGCAAGCAAAAAAAAAAGAAAGGCAATCAAGTGATTAAACTATAAATACAGTAAAACCTTGGTTAATTCGAAGAATTTGAGCAGTCCCGTCATTTGCAATGCAAATTCTACCGGATAATTTGAATAGCCCATGCGGCTCTAGCCGGAAAATCCGAAGTTTCCGGCTGGCAGCAACGTGCGACTCTTAGGTTAGGGTGCTCCATACAGTCGCCGACCAATTTCACGGACCTCACGGGGACCGAAAAATTGTCCGAAAAACTCGTTCCGCCGCACAAAAAAAAAAAAGAAAAGAAAAAATATTGAGCTGCTTAGTGGGGCTTAAACAAATCTCTAATAATGCCCTGCCTCATACTATGCATGGAGAGGATCAGACTTGCTTGGATTTGCGCAACAGTGACATCTCCGTGTACAGTCTACACAAGCGTCACCGCGTTGGCGATCTCGGTCAACGAAGTTCGCCATGGAGATCGAAGAAATGAGCTTCGCACCGCTTGGCTCTCGCGAAGGCTCAGGAGGTGGTGCCAATCACCGAGATGAACATCTAAAACAGATCACACAATAAATGATTATGATGATAGTGCTGACCGCAAAAAGAAAAAAAAGTGATGTCTTCTGGAGTGTTTTGTCAGCCAAGGAAGAGCAGGCATGGCCTCCAAGACTAGAGAAGGGCGCATGCGCCTCCCAATCTTGGAGGCTATAGAGCAAGCCACTGGATGCCAAGCCAGCGGAAAATCCAACATGGTGGCCTCCAAGATCAGGTAGCCTGGCTCGGAAAAAGCGATTTAGTCCAAAAAATCGAACTCTGAGGCCTCAATTCATCAGAAAAATCGGTTGCGAAAATGCATTAGCTCAACGGAAACCCTGACGAAACCCTGACTGGGGGCTCAAGCACAGATTCCTGCGGAACTCCAGATGTTACTGGTACATTTTTAGATGGCATATTTTCTATTACTATGAATTGGGATCTGTCTAATAAAAAGTTTTTAATCCAGGTGGTTATTGCCCCTTTTCCAAGCACAGTTTCTAGTTTTGCTATTATTTTTATGTGGCAAACAATTAAATGCTTTAGCTATGTCAAGTAATATATCAATTTGACCGGCTTCTGTGAACGCCAGAATGTGCGTATCTTCGTCGTGGCCAGCCAGCCGATTGAAAGGTCGCTGTTCTGCTATCTCTTCTCTCGGAGCCGGTTTCAAGGAAATTAGTGATATATTTCAGAATTATATGCTCGAGCAACTTACAGGATGTGCTTGTTAATGATATTGCCCTGAAATAAGACGGCATGTCTGTGTCTCCCGATTTGTGTATTGGAATTATTTCAGCGACTTTCCAATCGGTCTGGTAGTTTGGAAGTTAAAAGTGATTTGGGAAAAATCAGGCCGAGGTACGTCCTACATAATTCCGCATAATTTTGAGAATATATTAGGAATGTCATAGGGCCATTAGCCTTTTTGGAATCTAGTTTTAATAGGAGGTTAAGAATTCCGGTGTCAGTGATGTCTATGGGACCAATACTCGCATTAGTAGCCGTTCCAAGGGGAGGTAGAAAGATATTATCTTCTTTAATCGCTGAATGAAAAAAATCATTAACTTCATTTGCTCTGGTGGTGTTTTCTTCTGGCGAGGGTGTGGACGCAGCGGACGTGCTCAGGTGAAAATATCTCCAGAATCTTTGCTGATTACTTGTAAGAAGGTTCGGAAGGGTTACCTTGAAGTACTGTTGTCTCGCTTGTTTTTTCTTTTCTTTGAAGTCTGCAACAGCATTGAATTTTTACTTGGATCACTAGCATTAGCTTTTTCCTAGGGTTTAGAGCAGCTCTAGGACCTTCATTTAATGTGAAAAAAATTAAGTCAATATATTACGTCCGTACCTCATGAAGTTTACAACTCTGTAAACTACACTTGATAAAACATATAAAGCAAAGTTGATACAGTCGACTTATGTCAATTCGACCGCAATACAGCCGTTTTATGCGGTAAAGCATACAAACATTGTGAACACGGTTTTGGTTTCGTTTTCAATTGTACTGCGCACACAATTTTCAGAAAAAAGAAAAGGTGCCATAGAGGTCAGGCACATACTACATGCTGACTGGTCAAGTTCGCATTATTTGGTGGAGGTCTATTTTAGGTATTACAAAGTTAAAAGTTCGAGCCCATAGAGATGCATGGGCGGCGGCTGGGACCTTCGGTTAGTTTGGATCGAATTAACCAAAAAATGTAATTAATCGTAGTTGAATTAACGGAAGTCTACTGTATATTACACACTGCCGTGAAATGTACCACTAATATGTAAGTAGCACTTTTTTAAAGCCCCGAGCCCCGAAATTGTCTCATAAGAGCATTTCTGCGTTTTACATGTATTCAAATATGCGGCATCGGAGTTGGCCCCGAGCTAAAGCTTCCTTACAATTCAGCGTTGGAAACGCTATCACCCGTCGACACGTCCGTTGCTAATCACGAAAGTAAAAGTATATTCGAAAGTGGTCGTTCGAAAATGCGACCGAAGTTTGCAACGCGTTGCTCTGCACACATACGCTTGCCCTTGGCCTAGACCAGGGGTCCTGACTGGTCCGGAGCCTGCGGTGGCCCCTCTCATGACGGCTGGCCCGCAGGCGGGCGCCTTTCCCCGATAAGCCTCCTCAAAGCCTCCACCTGCGAGCAGGTCTTCTTGACAAAATCTTTTGTTACTGTGCTTTTCAATGGAAGCCACCTTCACTGCACTTACGAGATTGTGCCATTGCGCCACCTCGTCCGAGGCAGTGCCAATGAACCAGAGGTGGCATGCGACCATGGCGTGATAAGCATGGGACACTCCGATTAGGTAGCTCCAGACATCACTTCAATAGACACAGCAAAACTCGGGACTTCACCCAGGCACACTGGGCCCAGAGAGCGTTCACCCGCGAAGCTACAGCATGTAAACAGCTGTACATAGAGTTAAGCTCATTTCTTCAGTCCACAGCATGCTTCAGCCCACTATATGCATGGTACGGTAACAGGGCAGGGCATCTTTAAAGAATTAAATAAAATTGTGTCCACGTGCAGCATGTAGTGGGGCAAACTAAAATCTGTAAAAATTAATGGGCAAAAACATGTCCGGAGAAAAAAGAAAAGGCCGTATAGGGCAAATACCGTATTTACTCGAATATAACGCAACTGCGATTGTAGCACAAGGGTCAACTTTTCAATCCGTGAAATAAGAAAAACAAAACTGCGAATGTAATGCGAGATGAACAGAAAGTGAAATGGGACCTTTATTCAAGGAATCAATTCGGAAACCAGTTCTCTTCACTTATCGTCGTCTGAGAAGCACACAGAGCTTTCCTTGGGCGGTATTCCCGGGCAATTACTTTGAGAGATAGTTTTGTTTCGCAAAATTTCACATCACTTGGCACCGAAAGCGTCCCCGACAAGGGTTTCTGGCGCTGTGCCAAGCTTGTTATCAGTGCCAAGAGTGCTGTTGGCCATATACTCCGAGGGGTTCGGTGCTGAAAGGAGCAAAGTCTTGTGAAAGCAAAACTATTTCCGAAAGTGATCGCCCAAGAATCAAGTCACCGTGCGGTTGAGCTCGTTTGAAATTATGTACTTCTTAAAATACAGCAGCATCATTTCACTCGGGGACAGTACCAGGCCACTACGAGGCCCTTCCGACCGGCCCCGCATTTACAAAGGGCCTCCCATTGGTGCCACCATCCAGAAATTGTTGACTCATCGACATCGAGCCGCTGAGCCATGGCGGAGTTTCCCCACTCCTCGGCCATCAAAATTACTCGTCTCTCGAAGTGACTGTCATCGCGAACTCTCTGCGTCGCCATAACATTGCGAATGAACATAGTCGAAGCGCTAAAGGCTGCAGGGTAATGCAGTACCGTAACCTTAACACCAGCCACAAGCACAGCGAAACTGCCATCGATTCTAACAAAAAAGAAGTTTTGACTTCGGTCGACATTGCTCTGAATTGAATTGAGACGTAAAGGTACAGGTTGCCAACATAATGTTAAAAACTGCGGAATTTAGAATATATATATTTTTTTAATTGTCAATTTTGCCGTTATTCGAATGTAACGCGAGGGTCAAGTTCAATCAACGAAAATCATGCAATAACTCTAGTTACAATGGAGTAAATATAATAACAAAAGCTGCTGAACTTGGTGGATACTCAAAGCTTATGTTATTGCACTGCATGATTCATGAGCACACCCACTGTGGAGAAATAAGTGGGCAGGTCCTGTGTTCTGAAACCTGTTGTTTTATCTGCTGATGTTATATGGTTGCATGGGCTGAATGCTGCCATTTCCATAAATTTCTAAAGACGATGGTATTGGAGTTTGTAGATGGGATGTACCACACATGATTTCGATGGCAGAGCTGTCGAAAAGGTTTTGTGTTGTTTTTTTGACCTTAGGGAAGAAATAAAGGCTTCTTTGCACAGAAGGATCGCCCCAACCCACTACTGTCCAGTTGCGAGTGGCTCTGAATTGCCCATTTGCATTGACTTAACAGACACCATAAAATACCGCAATGTGAAGCTTCCTCATTCATGACCAGTACATGGACATTAAATGCTGCAGGGCAAAACTGCAATATTTTGAGAAACAGGGTCAAAATCGCAAGTGGGAGCATTTCCACTGTTGTTCGGGGATTAGTGTGGATACTAATACGGCATTTCCTTCCCTATTTGCAACAAGAATCCTCGGCGATCTGCAGGCACAGTTTAGCGTGAAATTGTCTGACCTTGACGCCACGAAGGAGGAACTATAATTGTTCCAAAATTCATTTAGCTGCGATGTGGATGCACTGCCAGGCTCCTTACAATTAGAAGTAATTGAACTGCTTTCAAATGACATGTTGAAGTACAAGTACAAAGAAGAACATCTAATCAATTTCTACAAATTACTAGGCTTTGAACAGTTGCCAAACTTAAAGCAATTTACCTGCAGGAACATATCAATTTTGAAATACCTACCTTAGTTAGCAAACTTTCTTCAGGATGAAAAATAAGAAGTCGAGATACAGAGCTAGTTTACCTGACAAACACCTGGAGTTCCTTGTTTATTGACTTATCAGGCTTGCCGCCACAGTTCACTAAAATAAATAAGTCAGAGCATCAGGTCCATCACTCCCATTAGCCTCGTCCTACATCTTGGCAACGGGACGCAATTCCGATGCATTAAAATATACGTACATGCTGCTTCATGCACTGTGCGGCATATTACTTTCATCACATGCTTCCCCGTTTATACGTATGTTAACAATGCAAATATGCGACTATGCTAACGTAAATATGTAAATGTTAGTCTGTCCTGAATTTTTTTTTTTTTGCTGAGAATCCTACTCCACGTTTATTTATTGCCGTGATTATTTCCTTTCATATTTTTGTTAATCATCTGCTTCTGCTTTAATATGTTGCAATTCGTATCCGTTCCGAATGGTGTCATTCTGAATGTACAGTGTCTCATATATTATATGTGGTAGTCAGCGGCTACTATAGTTCTTCTAAAGCCTTGGCAATTCCCTTGCATATTGCGCGTCGTGCCTTGTTTCAATTCTGTCACACATTGTTGCTGTATGTGCCATTTTAATTCATCTCTTCTCTTTAAATATTGTGAGGTTCCTACATGCTCTAGAAGGCTTGTTAGCTCAATGCGATCTGTGTTGCACAATGTGGTTATTATGTACATAGGAAGTTCCACCTTAAATCACTTGTAACCACCTGTGATGAAAGGCTTACTTTTAGGGCTTCATGATTTGGTTGATTATCTATCAAGTAATTTATTAATGGCTAAGTCGCAGTATTTTTGAAGCAGGTTTGACCACGCGAGAAATTAGCATAGGGTGCTATCTGAAAATGCTTCGGCGCACCAGGAGATGTTCTTGAAGTAACTCGTCTTATTAAGGAATCGGGTATCCAGTACAGCAGAGAATATTGTTCATAAATAGCATACCGCAAAATATAGCAAATAAGGCTGCATGACTGCGATCACAGAAAACAGGAAGCAGGAAAAGTGGGTAATCACATAACACGTGAACACTATGCACAAAAGTCAACACAGATTTTTTAAAATACCAGACTTGCAGTAATGACAGATGACTCACCAGTAGAACAACAGGCCCTTTGTGAAGATTGCTGATGCCTCCTAAACCACCTTAACATCCTGTATATATCTGCTTGGTGCAGCTAGAATGACTAAACAAAACAAAAAATGCATGCTACCTGGACAAGCAAAGTAGCTTGTTTTTCACCACAAATGCTTTTTAATGTTTCAGATCTGTATACCCATAGACTTGGCAGTAAAGACAAAATTCTAATCCTAAAATAGTGATTTCCCTCCTTTTCTAGATGTTATACCAGAAAGTCAACTAATTAAATTAGTAATTATTTTGAATAAAGCATGTCTAATAATTGGAATAAAATTTGTCTAGGCCCACCGCTTACAAATTTATTTTCACTAATATTTATTTTTTTCATTGTTGTACCCTCAACACCATTGATTACCAATTCAGCCATATGGTCAAAAAGTTTGGAGACCCCTGGCCTAGACAATCCGATTTCTTTTGTTATGCTATACCTTTTCACGCTTTTCGCACTTCGTTCGTCAGTGGTGAGATCGACGCTCCGCCCAGGTTAACTGGATCAGCTGGCCATGAATGGTGGATAAGAGTGACATATTTCAGCCATTGTCATGCTGTCACTACAGAGACGAAAGAACGGTCAATGCATTCTACTGAATCTTCATCTCCTGGCAAAATACAGAAGTTGACTGCGCTGTAATAGCCAAATGATAGTGAATTTCTTTGCAAGTCACTGTCTGGCGCTTTTCTCACTGACTTCATCGGTGCAGTCATCGAGGGGGAAGTTCGCACCACTTGAAACTGCTTGACGAAGTCGCCCGGTACAGTGACGCTACTTAAAATGTAAAATAACGGACGCGCAGCTTGCAGAACTGAACTCGCACAACAAATCACACAAATTGCAAGTGCAACATTTACAACTTAGTGGCTTGGCTTGTCCTACGGTTTGGGCGCAGTTGGTGTGTACTAGATGAATTAGGCTTCACTAGTAAGTAATTAAAGTTTAATGGGGTTTAACTGGAGAGGTTGGATGCAGAACGCCTCCAATTACTCCATTTCACTTATATACCAAAAATAAATTGGTTTTAAATAAATAAAATAATAGTTTGGCTTTCAAAGAGGCGCCGGTTGAAAAATATTTCTATTTATGCTTGACCCGGTGGCCAAATTATCACCTGGTCATGCAGTCGGAGTCCAAATTATGGCATGGCATGCTGTAAAGTGTCGAAGGTCACCCTTATACATTGTCTGTAGGGCCACTGGCAGTGCCACAGAGTTGTCCGAATAATTGTAAAGGCTTAGGCTTGACGGCTAACTCCCCAGCACTTACCTTGCCTTACCCGAACGCAACAGCGTTGCATTGTTAGTATAGGAGCTGCCTGGCATCTAGCACGGGAAGAGAGCAGACTGGCATCTGCTCTCCTTACTTGCTTCTGTGGCTTGTGAAGGAATGCTGGAAAATATGAAATTCCATAATTCCTATGTCAGTATCTCTTCCTGAACAAAGCTTTGGAATATATCTATTTATTCAATCCAAATTGATTTTGTTTACATTAATTGGAAGTTACAAAGACTGCTCCAAGCATTATTTTGGTTCTTATCCAAAATTGGTTACTAGCTAACCCACCCAGATTGATACTTTGTGCCCCACCATCCATTTCATTTAGAAACCTTGGCTTTGACAAGGCAATGCTCTTGTGTTTCCCCCAGGCGCAGCAACCTGGCGCTGCCCCTGTAGCACGCCAAGTGCGCTCATCACTGGTGGCAGTACTGCAGTAACGGCCAACTCCCCTGCTCATGGTCAAGGTGATGCCCAGCAAGGTGCTGCCCTCCAAGGTGCTCCAGGAAGAGATCCAGCAGTTGGGTACGACTAGCCCCCCCACTGGCCCGCCCTTGCGGGCGGCGCTGGCGGCGGCAGCATGCCGCCACAGGCCAGCTCGGATGGCTCAAATAATGTGTACCTCTGCTTTGTGTAGAGGCCCAGTATCGCAGGTAGTGGACGGGCAGAACCCTGTGCCCTGGTTGGCGCAGCGCGGGGTGCTCCAGACAGACTTGCCGTGCAAGTTCTGTCGCGACGGCAGGGCCC